>NC_056745.1:377944648-378037148 GCF_019279795.1 Protopterus annectens
AACATATGTTTTAAAAAAACTTTGTAATTATATTTAAAAATAAACCCGATTTTTACCCCTGAAATATAAAAAAAGAAAGGAAGTTTAAAAAAAAAGAAAAAGTTTTGGAAAACAGGGTTTTTGCTTTTTGGAAATTCAAAAAGAAATTTAAGAGAAAAAACCCAAAACCTTTAAAGTGGCTTTGGGAAAAAACTTAAATTTTTAAAAGAAAATGATTTAATTATTTTTGTATAAAAAAAGGACCTTTTTTTTTTAAATTACCAAGCAATTTTTAAATTAAATATAAAGTTTTTAAAAGTGAGGAACAAATGTTAAAAAACAAAAAAAAAACCCTTTAAATAGTTGAAAAAGGCTTGAATTAATTAGCTTAAACTTTTTAAAAAAAAAAGGATGGGGGAACTTAATTTAAAAAAAAGAAAATTTTGGGAAGTACAAAAGACAAATGGAAAGGAGCTATTTTTGTCCCAAAAACATGGTTTTAAGGGGGCCCCTTTTGGTAAAAAATACCCCAAAAAAAAAATAGAAAATTCACAAAAGGGTTAAAGAAGATTATGAAAATTTGTGAATTTTCCCCCTTTTATCAAAATTTAGAAAATAAAAATTGTATAAAATTTTGAATTACCTAAAGTTTTAATTTAAAATTTAAAACAAATTAAAATATTATTGTAAAAAGGGAAAGAATTTATTTATGTTGAAAAATTTTATTGTTTCATGAAAATTTTTTAAATCAACAGAGGAACGGGCCTTTTAAAAATGAGTTAAAAAATTCCATGTTTGATTATAGTATATAAATTTGAGAAATTTTCTAAAAATTTTTTCAAGGGGAAGACAAATTTTTTAAAGGACCCCAAAAACTTACTCAATCAGAAAAAAGCAATATCAAATAAAGAGTCCCCGAAAGAAAAGGGTTTTATTTTTATGTTAAGATACAAGTCTTTTTAGACATCAAACAGGCAAACAAAATGTTCCAAACAAATTCCCACCCCAAGGGGGCAAGGGTATTTAATAGAAAAAATTAAAAAGAACTTAATTTTTGAAAATACCTTTTGGCAAACATTGTTCAAAAATTACAAAATTTGAGAACATTTTGAATTTTATTAAAAATTGAAAAGTCATAACTAAAAAAATTTAGGAAATATACCATCATGAAAGATTTAGTTTTTCCCAAAATGTTTAGCCCCCTATTTAGTTTTATATTTAGCAGGTAAAAACTTTTTCCAAAACTCAATTGGGGTTGTTTTTGTGCTAGGGGCTGTTGCAAAAATTTTTTTCAAGTTTTGCAAAAAAAAGGGGTTCCCGTTTATCTTTCCCAGGGATCAATAAAAAAATGTTATTTTTGATATTTTAACTCAACCCTTTAGAATTTTTTGAATTTTTTTAACCCAAAAATTCAAGAAATGTCTTTACAATCATAATAAAAACTCATAAACAATGTGGGTTATTTACCCCTTTTTTTGACCAAAAATTCATTTAGAATTTTTAAACCAACTTTTTTAATGTTCCTTTTACAATAACCCTCCACCCCCATTTTAAAAAAAGAAAGGGGGGGTTTTAGAGGATTTTAAGAACGGATAAATGGGAAATTATAATTGTTTTTGAAGAATACACATTGGAAAAATTGTTGAATAAAACTTTTTAAAATTTTAAAAAAAACATAAGGGCCCCTCCCTTTTCTAATTTTTGACTTAAACATAGAAAGGAATCCAACTTAAAACCAATTTAATTTTAAAATAAATTTTTAAAAATTCGGGAAATTTGAAAATTGAGAAGGCCCTTTTATAACCAAGGATTTTTAAAATAAAACAAAAACAGATTAAAAAATTTAAAACCAGAACATTGTTAAAAATTAACCAATGTTTGTGGGAAATTTTAAAAGAGGGGGATAAATTTTAAATTTTTTTTCCCATTTTTCTGGGAAACAAAATTTCATTTGAAAATTTCCACAGGGAAGGAATAAGAAGATTTTTAAAAATCCCTAAAATTCACTTCCCTTTCATCGATTTGATTCAAT
This sequence comes from Protopterus annectens, assembly GCF_019279795.1. NCBI lineage: Eukaryota > Metazoa > Chordata > Ceratodontiformes > Protopteridae > Protopterus > Protopterus annectens. The sequence continues at coordinate 377,946,660 of NC_056745.1, forward strand.
ATTTTAAGGCCTTTTTGGGGAAACAAGGAATTTTTTTGCCTTAAAAACTAAAATCCACATTTAAATTTCTTTTTCCCAGTATGAGTTATTTAGTTTTGGGTTTCTTTTTAAAAAATTCAACTTCCTAGAATTTAAGAAAAATTTTTTTCAATTAAACTACATTTTAATTTTTAAATAACAAATTTTTAAAAAAATGAAAGGCAGTTTTTTTATCACAGATGGGGTTTTTTCAAAATCTGGGAAAAATAAAATTTTATTTTTAATTTTGAATGTGATACCTTTTTAATGTTTTATTTTTAAAAAAATTTTTTGGATGTAAAAAAGAATTATGGGTTTTACTGTTTGAAAAGACTTTCCAGTTAAAATTTTTATAAAATTTTAAAAAAAAAGGAATTTTTCACCCCCAAAATTTTTTTAAGCCTTTTTTCAATTTTTTGAATTTCTTTTGTTTATTTGAACCTTGGAATTTCTCTAATTTGTTAAGACAAAGGCCCTTAAAATTAGTTTGGAAGCCCCCTTAAAAAAAATCCCAAAGGAAGAGGGTCAAATGCCAAATGAAAAAAAATGTAGGGTATTTGACCCAAAATACCCCTACTTAAAAACTCCCTACTTTTAAGCAGAACCCCCGGAAAAGGAACCAGGATTGGGTAATAGGTTACCCCAGGGATATTGGCCCGCGAAGGGGTCCCAAAATTATATTCATTTTTTTTCAAGAACGGATGCATTGTCCCAACTTTTTTTGAATTGTAAAAACATTCATAATTTATAATTTCCTTATTTTTATTTGGGGCTGGAGACCTTTGGTTTTTTTGGAAAGCCCCATCGTTTTATAGGGACTTGGGCTTACATCTCAAAATAATCTTGGTTGAACTTTTTTTACAAAAAATTGTCCTTTTTTTTTTTTTTTGTTTTTTTTTTTTTTGTTTTTTTTGTTTTCTTTTTTTTTTTTTTTTTTTTTTTTTTTTTTTTTTTTTTTTTTTTTTTTTTTTTTGTTTTTTTTTTTTATTTTTTTTTTACATTTCTGTTGGTGTGTACATGTATTATTGTACAATAAAGACTGATTTCTCCTTTAAGCCCATGGCTTGCCAGGATAGATTTTTGACCGTTTGTGACCAAACATTAGATGATGCGGGTATTGAAAATCGATGGATATGATATTTGCATGTGTGGAAATTACTTTCCCCTAGTTGCCTGTTTAGCAGCTGCACTTGCATGCCGACATGTTTGTACCCAAAATATTTTCAAATTATTTATATCGGCTCAAACCTTCAGTTATATTATTTGGCGTTTGGTAGAGGGGTTTATGATGCAGTGCTAAATCTGACCCTGTAACAGTTGTGAATTTCATTCCCACAGATTTCATCTTTGTTTGTCTTCTGTGTGACTGTGCAAGTCGCTTGACCAAATATTGCTGCTTACCCAGCTAAGAATTTTTTATTAATGATTTAGTAAAACATTCCCATTTTTACAGATAATGTTTTTAATCATCCTCAGGGAATATTAGAAAGTTATTTGTCTTTTTATTTAAATATTTTGTATTGTATGTTGTTTTATGTACTTTATCATTTATTTAAAATATTTTTATTTGTAGCTTGCTCTTAAAACTGAAGAGGCTGAGAATGCAAACAGCAAGCTAAGAAGAGAGGTTTGTGGTTTTTAATATTCATTTCAGTCTATTTGTTTATTATGAAATTTGGCATTTTATATTGAATGATTTTATCATTGTTTATTAGGTAGTTTAGTTTTTAGATAAAGAAGACTATGAACTACAAGTCCCTGAGACATTTGACAAGAAAATAAATGGCCTGCTTTTCCTCTCCTTTAAGTATAGTTATATAAAGTATTGAAACCTGCCTAGAATTAACATTATTGTTCTGTGGATCAAATGTTGTAGTGGCCCTTGATCTTGGAGCACACTTTCCATGGACATAGTACCTTAATGCAGTAGGAGATGATTTCGTATATCCAATATTTTTTAGGTTATAGTTTATTATCAGTGCATATTTTTGTTTACAAGTTTCGTAGCACTTCCTGTTCTTTTGGTTCATGACAAAATGTGTTGAACACTCTTTTTGGAAGTGACACCTTGCTGTTGGCTTCAGTGTACTTCTTTTTAAAGATTACTGCAGTGATTACCACTCTCTTTGTTTTCACAAAATAGCAGTTATGTGTTGTCTTTGAGTCATTCCAGTGTATTTTATAGCAGCGCATTCAGTTTTTAATAGACAGGTAAAGTTTCTCAGATAATGTACCTAAACCTAGTCAGCACTGATGACGTTGATAGATAAAGGCCTGACTGAAGTCCAGGCAGTCAGAGTTTGACTAGCAGCTAATGCACTGCATAGCACTGACAGGGAGTATAAGTATTCCACTGTTGAGGGAACAGAGTAGAAGAGACAGCTGCACACAATGCCACTTTTCTTTGGAGAAGGGACATTTGTGCAGAATTGCAGCCTGGGAGTAGACTTAGGCTCACTAAGCCACTAATGGAAGGTACTTTTCAAAGCATATATGCAGAAATGTGCACTTGCAAGGGGATGGCATTATCCAGTACTGCATTTATGTGATTCTCTTATTCTACAAGAAGTGGTGGTTAGGTCATTCAAAAAATAAATGCTGTCATTGCCAGGATGCAATTGAGAGTACACGGTACATTCATGGTTGCTTGAATGATGCTTCCCACCTTGGATAGTTCTTGCTTCAGCCTCAGGTGAAATCTCCAGGGCAGAAGAATGAATGAACTCTGTTTATTCGAGTGGAAGTCGTATGACTTACAGTCATTGGGTAAAAAAAATACAGGGAAAAAATTTATGACACCAGACTCAGTGGAAAGGATAAAGCCTATTTGCTGGGAACTGAAAATACTGTGTAAAATAGTCAAAGAATTTGTGCATTTGGTTGCACATTAGCAATAATAGAATAATGAAATCAGTAAAATTCTGATTTTTTTTCAAGTGTACATATATCTTTGAACTTGTTAGTTAGCCCTGTACAGTGGAGGATGTACTTCATCGGTATGATGAGGCTCAAAGTTGCCTTTTTTCATAGTAGATAAGCTTATGTATTCTAACTCCATGAATCCCTGATTCGGTTATACACACCATACTAAAGTTTATTCCATACTTTTTTTGCTAGTGTTAACCATTAGATCTGAAGTAGGAGATTCATTTGTCTGCAACCTGTGGGTTATGGATCCGATATCGGATCCGAACCGGCATGGTTTTCCAGCTATGGATCCGAGCTCTCAGCTCCTCCCCTCACCCATAATGCCCTGCTCTCCCTACATGACCTCAGATCTAGTTTGCCGCGCTGGTGACCAGATTGGTTTCTTAGAGCTCTACAGCTAAGTGTTTTATTCAGATATTTCTAGTGCTAAATTTAAAGTTTTTTCGACAGTTTTGTGTGAAAGTTTAGGTTTCCCTTTTTGTAGCTAAAGTTGTTTAGTTTATAACTTTTAGTTTCCCTCCCCTCGCTGGTGCGTAGTGTGTGTTTGGGCCTGTGTTTGTGTGCCTAGTTTGCTTTTACTTTTTTAGATTAGTTTAAGTAAAGCTACTGTTCTTAGGATGTCTGAACAACCTAAGGCTATTTTTTCGAAGTGCTCCGAGTGTGGCCATAAGCTTTCTCCTGCTGATGGCCACACTCGGTGCGTTCGATGCCTTGGGGTTGAACACCTCACTTCTGGATGTTCCATTTGTGCAGGGTTCAACCCCAGGGCATTGAAGGAGCGGAGGTCGGCTGGTCCTGGCGGGACTTTTGCCCCGGACTCGGCTCCGGCCACCGCTCCTTCGGGGTACCATGTTCACGGTTCCTCCTCTCCGGCTCCCCCTCCTGGGACTCAACCTCCCTGTAGTGGTTTGGAGGAGAGGGAAGCTAGAAAGAAGGACCGGAGGGAGAAGCACCATAAGCGGCGGGCCGAGACCTCTGTTTCGGCCCCGCCTGCCAAGCGGGCTTCTCCTCCGCCTCCTTGTCTGCTGGTTCTCCCTCCTTGGCTCCGGCCCTTGTGTGCTTTTCACCGGACCTGAGGAGGAGGAGACCCGATCTCCGTCGAGGCTATCCAGGAGGCACTCAAGGCCTACCTCGGTAGCCTCGTCGAGATCTACTTACAGTTTGTCTGATGCTGATCTGGACCGGATGATGAGAAGGTTCATCCAGGCCCAGATGCAGATGGGAGTGCTTGCCCCTCTGGGGCTCACCCTCTTTAAACCTATAGCTCCTTCTCCGACCCGCTACCCGGGTTCGGAGCAGTTGGAGCCGAGCAGCTTCGGAGCCGGGGGTGGGTCGGCGCCGATAGTACTCGGTACTTCGGATCCGACCCTGCCCTCGAGTGCTTCGGATCCGACCTCTCGGAGCCTGGATCCGGGGGGATCAGTGCTACTTCGGCGCCGTCCGTGTCGGAGCGCACTGCCCCCTCAGATCCGAGTGCTTCGGTGCCGGCTACGATCCACTCTTCGAATCCTAGGGGGAGCCGATTATCAGATCCTTTGGTCGAGGTCGGCTCCCCCTCGGCTTTTGATGTAGTGGAGAGGGCCCTGTTGAGGGTTTCCGGACCCCCGGCACTTGCTTCGGCTCCGTCCCGCGCTCCATCTGCACTGGGCCAGGCTTCCACCATCCGGCCATTGGGACAGCCCGCTCCTTTGCCCCAAGTTGTTCCTTTGGAACAGGTCACTGTTTGCGAGGAGTCCTCTGACAGCCCCCCGGAGGATGCCCCCCGCAAGCATACGTGCAAGAGGAGGCACATAGACTCCCCTGAGTCTCTCACTGAAGACACGGACTTGGAGGAAGGGGAAGGCTCCCCAAGATCACCCCCCGAGGATGTCTCCTTTAGAGACATCATGGAAATGCTTCGCATAAGGGGGGGGTGGTCTGCCCCCAAGTCTTCCTTGGATGAGTCCGTGTCCTTGGAGCCATTTGAAGTGGGCCCGTCTACCTCTTGGGTGTCCCCTCCTGCCGACCCCCTGGTGGACCTGATTACCACCAGGGCGTGGAAGGAACCGGACACTGTGGAGCCAATTCCAAAAAGGCCTGACCTTATACTTAGTCCCCCGGCTGACCGTGCCCATTGGAGTAAGGGGCCTCCGGTAGATGCCATGTTGACGGCGGCAGCCACCAAGAGGGAACTTGCTCAGGAGAGTCCCTCAGTCCATCCCCCGAGCAAGGAGTCTCGGATGATGGACCGCTTGGGGAAGCGGATGTTTAGTTCAGTGACCTTTTCAGTAAGGGCGCTGAACTACCTGGCACATGTGATTAGGATGCAGCGCGATCTTGTTAAGGAATACGCTGCATCCCCCCCAGAGTCCATGTCGGAGGAGGACAAATTGTTGCACTCCACCCGTATGGCCACTCTCAGGTCCGTGACTAATACCTTTATGCGGTTACTGTCCCATGCTACAGAAGGTGCCGCTAGAGCCGCAGGGGCAGGCCTAGTTACTAGACGTCAGGCCTGGCTCCGTCATTGCGATTTCACGGAGCCCTTCAAGGCGTCTTTTGCGAACGCTCCCTTCGATGGTTCTGCCCTTTTTGGCAAAACTGTTCGTGATACCTTGACCCAGAGCGAAAAGGACGGGAAGACGCTGTCTGCCGTCGGAATCCACTTCTCTGTGCCCCAGAGGCCCTATTCTAGGAACCAAAAGGGCCAGAAGAAGATGTGGTTCCGGAAGTAGCAGCAATCCCAACCTGCTCCGGACAACCAGTCCTTCCGTGGCAGAGGAGGACAGGGAGGACGCTGCCCCAGGGGCAGAGGGGCTCCCAGGAACTTCGGGTCCAGAGAACCCTTCTCTGAATGGCCCGCACAGCAGCCCTGAAGGGTTGCCCGGCTGCTCCACTCTGGAGGCAGTCGGGGGACGTTTTTCGGAGCACCTAGCTGCGTGGGAGTCCATAACATCAGACCGCTGGGTCCTCCGAATCATATCCAGAGGATACCGTATACCATTTCACCACATGCCAAAATTGAAGTCCCTCCCCGACGTTCCACCCGGTCAGTGGGAGGCTGCTTTGGCAGAAATTGGCCATCTGCTAAAGAAAAGAGCCATCCAGCCCGTCCCCCCAGACCAGATCGGATCAGGGTTCTACTCGAGGTTCTTTTTAGTGCCAAAAAAGACGGGGGATCCAAGACCAATTTTAGACCTTTCACTCTTGAACCTGGCAGTTCCCAAGGAGAAGTTCCAAATGGTTATGTTGCAGTCTATTCTCCCCCTTCTGGGAGAAAATCACTGGATGTGCTCCATAGACCTCAAGGATGCATACTACCATATACTAATGGACAGGCGCTCCAGGAGGTTTCTCCGCTTCCGGCTGGGAGCCAGTCACTACCAATTCTGGGTCCTTCCCTTTGGTCTCACCACAGCCCCCAGGGTGTTCACCAAGGTATTAGCAGTGGTAGCAGCCCACCTGAGGCTTCAGGGGGTGCAGGTCTTCCCTTACCTGGATGACTGGCTTCTCACCGCTCCAACAAGGCATCTACTGTTATTGGCGTGAGATTCCTTTCTCCATCTAGCTCCACATCTGGGCATCACAATAAATACAGAAAAATCCAACCTAGCATCCACGCAGTTCATAGATTTTATAGGTGCCAGGTTAGACACAAGACGGTTAAGAGCTTTCCTCACTGCAGACAGAATTCAGAATCTGCAGCTCCAGGTGCGGGCCATTCTCCACTACAGCTCATTTCCGGCGGAGTTGGTCCTGAGGGCTCTAGGGTCCATGGCAGCAGCGATAGCTCTTCTTCCTCTCGCCAGGTTCAATGTGCGCATCCTTCAATGGACACTCCTAGTTCAGTGGTCGTATCTTGCTCTTCCGATGCATCATCCCATTGCGATCAGCAAGGCTTGCAAGCGGTCCCTCCTGTGGTGGCTCCACTCTCCAGATCTCCACGGAGGCCGCCCCTTTTGTGCTTCTCCCCCTCTCGCCACGGTGACCACAGACGCCTCCCGCCTCAGGTGGGGGGGGCATTTTGCAGGCCGGACGGTCCAAGGCACGTGGAACGATTCAGAGACCTTACTGCATATCAACTTTCTAGAGATGAGAGCAGTGCTCTTAGCGTTGCAAGCACTTCAGGCCTTTCTTCCCTTGGGAACTATTGCGATTCAGTTGGACAACATGTCTGTCGTCTGGTATATCAACAAACAGGGAGGAACCAGGTCTTACCCTCTTTGTCGAGAAGCCATGAGAGTGTGGGAATGGGCAATCTCCACCAACCGCTTTTTCATAGCAGCGCATATTCCGGGTCGGTCCAACATCCTTGTGGACAAACTCAGTCGCACCATTCTCTCCCCTTACGAGTGGTCTCTCAATGCTCAGGTAGCGAAACGCATCTTTGCACGGTGGGGAACTCCTTGTTGCGATCTTTTTGCGTCTCCCTCAAACACCAAGTGCGACAGTTTTTTCACTCTAATACCTCCTCCCGGAGATACCCCAAGAGACGCTCTGGTGCATGCTTGGCCACCCGGTCTTCTTTATGCTTACCCCCCTTTGCCTCTGATGCTCCAAGTTCTTCAGAAAGCCTCTCGGTTGGGGTGCAGAATGATTCTCATTGCCCCATTTTGGCCTCGACAGATCTGGTTCCCTTTCCTAAGGTCTCACTCAGTGAATCCTCTTTGGATTCTAGATCCCATTCCTGATCTGATATCTCACCCATCCCACCTATCAACCCCGAATCTGGACAACCTGAAGCTGACTGCTTGGCTGCTCCAGTTCCACTCCTGATCAGGACTCCCGGTATTTCATCTCCAGTTAAGGCCATCCTGGTGGCGGCTCATAAACCATCTACCAGGAAAGTTTACCGCAGTAAGTGGAAGCGATTCTCCATTTGGGCGGAACGGCAAGGTCTAGACCCCTTCACAGTTCCCCTTCCTCTGGTACTTGACTTTCTAACCACTCTTTTTAATGATGGTGCCAGCAGTTCCACGGTCAAAGTGCAACTTGCGGCAATTTCTCACTATCATATTGGTCAAGACTCCAGCCCACTGATGTCTGCCAAATTGTGTAAGATTTTCTTAAAAGGTACTTTTCTCCTCAGACCCCCTGTAAAGCAAGTGGTTCCTCCTTGGGACCTTTCTCTGGTCCTGCAGGCCTTGACCGCTCCCCCTTTAGAACCTGCGGCTACGGTAGATCTGAAATTTTTATCTTTCAAGACGGCCTTTTTAGTAGCCATTACCTCGGCCAAGAGAGTTTCAGAACTTCAAGCCTTATCCGTCAAGCCTCCCTACTTGGTCTTTCATCCGGACCGTGTATACCTCAGGACCAACCCGTCCTTTCTTCCTAAGGTAGCTTCTGAAGCAAATATTAATCAATCCATTAACCTCCCTGTTTTCTTTCCTAAATACCAAAACAAAGGTGAATACAAGCTACATTCCTTAGATGTTCACAGGCAACTTAGATTTTACCTGAACAGGACAGCTGGTCATAGGCAATCTGACGAGTTGTTTATTTCCTTTGCTAAATTCAATTTGGGTAAACCAATTTCCAAAGTCTCCTTATCACGCTGGATTTCGCAGTGCATCTTATTGGCTTATCAAGCTTCTGGAAGGCCCGCACCGGAGGGAGTACATGCCCATTCAACCCGGTCAGTTTCTACTTCAGCAGCCTTTAAAGCTAGGATTCCTCTGGATGATATTTGTTCAGCAGCCACTTGGGCTTCATCTCATACCTTTATCTCCCACTACAAGTTGGATATTACATCTAGAGGTAGAGCATCCTTTGGCTCCGCGGTGCTCGAATATCCTTCCATGATGGCCGCCCAAGATTCAGGTAGCTGGGGACTCTGTCCCACAGGTTGCAGACAAATGAATCTCCTACTTCAGATTTAGAAGTTATGTACTCACCATAATGTTCCATCTGAGTAGGTGTATTCATTTGTCTGCAACCATCCCGCCCTCCTATCCCCCTGGCCTTGTCAGTTTCCTGCATATTATGTGTTACCCTTTTTAGGGTATTTCTATTGTTGGCAAACTCGATCTGAGGTCATGTAGGGAGAGCAAGGCATTATGGGTGAGGGGAGGAGCTGAGAGCTCGGATCCATAGCTGGAAAACCATGCCGGTTCAGATCCGATATCGGATCCATAACCCACAGGTTGCAGACAAATGAATACACCTACTCAGATGGAACGTTATGGTGAGTACATAACTTCTAATTCCTATTTTTTCTTTTAACTGCTTGGATATTGCCTTTTTATTTTAATAGTAATTTTTTAGAGAACGATCTGATCTTAATTTCAAATTTAGGAATTTGAAGGCTTTTATTTACATTCTTTTTGTTTTTCTAAGCTTTTTCTGTGCTTAGAGATGTTAGAAACGCATTGTGAGTTTTGACACCAGCGTATTTTGACTGTTAGGGTTAGCTTGTTGTATTGTCTTAAATTTTATAACCTTATTCCTATTACAGTCCCACAGACTGAGGAAAAATATGAATCCTTTTCTAATTTAGTTTATTGAAAGTTGTTTTTTTCTTATCTGTATTTATCCATTTGGTGTTCCATATATAATTCCATTCAGATGAGGAAGTGTTCTTTCTTTTTTCTTGTTCCTAATTTGGTAGTTTTGATCCAGGTATTTAAACCCCTGAGTCCCATACTTTGTTGGAGTCTGCATTTAGCTTCTTTTTTGATGTGGTATGGAGAATCTCTAGTTCTAAATTATACCAGATAGGTCTAGGTTAGAGTCTTGTTCTAATGTATTGCAACCCCCCAGATGCAGTGGTACATTGCCATATATTTGATAATCCTAATCCCTCTGCCTTAATAGGTATGTAAAGTTTATTTCTGCTTTTTCAGTTATGCATTCCTTTCCTCATGAAGTTTGCTGTATGTTTTTTGTATTTATTAATGTATAAGGAGAAAATCGGATGCAGTAGATTCCTAATTTAAAAAATATTTTTGGTAGAGTCATTATTTTGTTTAGTTAGGCCCATGCTGGACAACCTCACTTGCTCTTCCTCACCAGATTGTCTTCTGCTTTTCTGCACGTGTCCAAACCACCTTAATCTGTTCTCTCTGATCTTTTCTGCAATTGGAGCTACTTTGGCTTCTGCTCTTGTGTCCTTATTTCTTCATCTGTCCCACAGTGTGCATCCTACCATCCTTCTTAGGCACTTCATTTCTGTCATCTCTAGCTTCTTCAACTGTTCTACCTTTACTGGCCAGGTTTCTGTACCATAGAGTTGTACTCACCACTGTCTTGTACACCTTACTTTTCAGTTTCTTTGGCATCCTTCTGTCATAGATGACACCTTACACTCGATGCCAGTTGGCTACAGCCCCTCTGATTCTAGCTTTGACTTCTTCATTCAGACTTCCCTTCTCCTCAACCAACCCTCCCAGATACATGATGCTGTTTTCCTGTTCCACTATCTTCCACTTCTTCTATCTCTATTCTCAGCTTCTTCTGAGTTCCTCAGTTTGCTGCCATTACCACTGTCTTCTGTGGTCACTTTCATCCCAATGTGTCTTCAATTTTGCATTACATTCTCCTGCCCTTTGCTGAAGTTCTAGCTCAGAGTCTGCCTGTAATGCTACATCGTCTGTATAGAGCAACTTTGTTGATTTACCCCCTCCGATCTGTTTGGTAATGCAGTCCATCATCAGTATGAACAGCAGTGGGCTCAGAGCTGAATGCTGGTGTACACCCACTCCCACTGGGAACCCCTCTGTGAGGCTGAACATTGTTTGTATTTGAGTCCTTTGGTCCTTGTACATAGCCTGCACTGATTCTGCCAAAGTGTCTGGGACTTCAAAACACCATAGTACCACCCAGCTTTCTTGGGACCTTGTCATATGCTTTCTCCAAGTCTAGGAATGCCCAGTTGGACTCTCTCCTCATCTCTATCTTCTTCTCAAGTATCTGTCTCCCTGCAAACATTGGGTCAATTGTACTGCATCCTGATCTGAATCCAAATTGCTCATTTCCCATCTTACATTCTACTGCTGTGTGTATCATTTTTCAGTCACCCTCTCCAGAACTTTCATGCAGTGTGATAGGAGTTTGATGCCTCTCTACCGCCCATAGCTGTGGCTGTTCCCTTTGTTCTTGTACTCTGGGATGAGTATGCTTATTTTCCATTTATCTGGGATATCCCTTTCTATCCACACTGCTGTTAGTACCCTCAGGAGCCATTTCTCCCCTATCTCACCCAGCATCTTTATCATATCTGCTGTGACCTGATATGAGCCTGTTGCTTTCTCTGACTTCATTTTCCTTAGTGCTATTTTTACTTCTTCTGTGGTGGGCTCCTCTTCTTCTCTCATCGTAGGCTGTTTCTGGGGAAGTACAGCTTCTGTGTGGTTTTCTTCATTCAGAAGCTGCTTGAGGTACTCCTTTAATCTGCCTTTGATGTCCTGTGGTCTGGTGAGCAGGTTGTTGCTGCCGTCCCTTATGAAGGGTGTCTGACTGTCTTCTTTAGCTTTCTGTCTTCACCTTGCAACCTGATATAGTTTCTTTGTGCCACTTACTGAGTCACTTTCCAGAAGATGGTAGAGTGCCTATGATGCCATATTTTTTGCTATTGCAACTTCTTTCTTAGCCAACCAGTAGTTCTTCCTAGCCTAGTCAGTCTTTTCTATCTTTCACTTCTTCCTGCACTCCTTTTTTTGATGATTTCCTGGACTTCTGCATTCCACCACCAGCTTTCCTTATGTACCTTATTTCCATACCTGGCTCAGTGACATATCTTTTCTTCCTCTTTTCTTATTGTTTCCCAAACATCTATTTATTTCTGTAAAATTTTATCTTTCCCTTTCCTAAAAATGCCATGTCCAGTTTTTAGTTCCTTTACAATTTCCAGAACACAATTTACATTGGAAATAGGTTTTGATTTCCATTTTCTAGTGGTTGTTTTTTTTTTTGTTATCCAGTAACTCTAAGGTCTTACTATGTCTAGGAAATTTAGTTCTTATATATAGACTAGCTGTCTGCAGGTGCAAGCAATTAGTCTTGAGAGTTCTGAGCATTCTTTGCTGAGGGAAATGCAAAATTTAAAGGTACAGTGGCATATAGTCCAGAAAAAAAATAAAACTGGAAATGATGGGAAGAGAATAAGAGCAGCTTCCACAGTAGCCAGAATACTTTAATGCATTTAATACAACCATGTAGAATTTAGTTTTATTTAAATATAGCCAGTGCCCTTTTTTCCTTAAGTTTAAAGGTTAATGTTTTCTAAAAGCATACAAGCTGCTTTTCATGTCTGGAAGTGGAACAGAAATATGAAGTTAACAAGACAACAGTCAGTTTGAGAACACAGGCTATAACACGAGCTTTAGAGTTGGTAAGCTTAATTTTAAGTTAGGTAATGCTTATACGCGAGCTCTCAGTTTGGGGCAGTTGTTCCTATCTGGAGGGTTAAACTTAATATTTTTGCATGTTTGTTCTAAGTTAATAGGGGATGGGGAGTTCTGAAAATGTATTTCATTTTTATTTGAGGTTTTTCATTAAAACAAAAAGTCTTGAAAAATATGAGATAGGTTCAAGTGCAGATGAAGAAAACAGCTGTATAAAACCCTGCCAAATAGTGTGTGCATGTAAAACAAAAGTTGAAAGTACACAGTCAAAAACTGTCATGTATATTAGGTGGTAACAATAGTTTTTTTATCATTAGGGATATGCTGTCCATATTATCTTGCAGGTGTAGATAAAAAGGAAATTGATTTATATTAAGAAATGAAGAGTGCAAATAGCAACACTGCAGGAAATGCATTTGGAAAGAAATGAGCATGTGAATTTGACAAATAAAATATTTCAGGGTGGAAATTCAGCAGAATATCCGGGACAAATGAATATGGGATAATAATATTGATTGCTAGAGGGGGCTCCAATAGTGATAGAAGAGAGAAAAAAAGACAATAATGTTTGAAAAATATTTGGAATGGAAGGAGTAAATTCACTAGTAGAATTTCACAAGAACCAAGTGCATTTGATTGGAAGCTTTGAGACCTATCCAGTAATTGTTTCACATCATGCACTGATGAAAACTACTATAAAATGCAGGGTAATGAAGTAAAAAAGTGAGTCATTGACACTTTCCCGCCTACCTGTTAAAAAGAGAAGAATTTGGGGAATGGGTAGTAGAAGTTATTCAAGAGTTATTGGAAAAGTCAGTAATTTCTTAAGAAGTGATATTTGCTAAGTGGGATAAAATGAAAATGGAGCTTGAAAATGGAGTAGAAATAAATGTTCCTGTGAATACTTGGAAGTTAGGAAGAAAGTGGTAATGATCTGGAAGATTTTATTTAATAGCATCTTATAGAGGGGAAACACTAACATCTTGGAAGAAAGTTGTGCTGGCTGTATTACCTAGAGATGGTAAAGACCCATTAAACCCAGCTTCATATAGATCCATTTCAATTTTAAACCATGATTTTAAAGTGTTTATAATTATGCTAGCTAAAAGAATGGCAAAGATGTAGCCAAACGTGATAGATTTAGGTCATTGTAGTTTTTTGGAGGGGAGGCAAATATTTGATAATATTAATAAAGCAATGATGATCCAGAGGGAAGCAGAATATTTGGAGCAAATAACTACAGAGGAAAAGGTAACTGAGTGGGATATGGCCAAGAAGACATTTAGACTGCAGGCTAGAGATTGTCTTCCCTACCAATGATTGATACAGAGTGAAGGCAAAGAGAAAGGGACAGAGAATTCTTAAGTGAAAGAGATGCTCAGGTTGAGTTTTTAATTCAGTCTGTAACAGAAGCTGCTTTTAAAAATGGATAATTAGTAGGGCATATAAAATATTGTATGATAACTGTTAAAAGCAATCAGAAGAGGTGAGAAAAAAATTGAGAAGTGAAATTGGAAAAGCAGTTTACAAGGGAACAATGGCATGCCTTATGTATGCCTCCCAAGTATGCAAAAAAGTTCAGAAGGTTTATGATTTGTGCTTGGAAGTGTTTGCATAGGTATTCTTATATCCCAGGCAGACTTCAAAGAATGTTTCCTCATGTAGATAACAAATGTTGGAGATGTTCTTCGTGTTTCACTGTTGCAGTCATTACATTTGGGTAATCTGCAGGCAGGTTGCCCTCAGTTGGCCTGAATTCCAAAGTCTTGGGTCCTGCGTTAGTTGCTGTCTTCTCTTCCATGACATCAGGTCGTCAGGGGTATAAAACATGCAGCCGATGCCATTTTCTTTAGTCTTTCTTGCCGCGCGGTGCCCGAAGCAGAAGCATTTCGCAAGTGCCGGTCGACCGACTACTGAAATATTCACGTTTGAGTTTCAGAACCAAAGTCTTCAATAAAGCTAAGTACCCTGTTGGGGAAACTTTTTTCTTGCTTTTTACTAATGTCAGAAAAAGTTAATAATTTTATTACTTATGGGAAGCAAATACCTCATAAGGATTTCCATTTATACTGTATTCCTTGCCTAGGCCCTGATCACAACGTGCCTGGCTGTTGGTTTTGTGCTAGATTTAACCAACGCACTATTAAGCGTCGGTATATTTTTGCATCTAAGTATTTTGGAAACAGATTTAACTACCCAGAGATGTCATCGGATAGCAATCCGACTACCGGAGTACATAAAAAATGCAATGAAAAGGACAGAGAAAGGCAGTCGAGATCCAAAACTGACGACAAAGCTTCTCCTAAGCCAGCCGCCGTTTCACCAGTACTCAGTGAGGCACTTTCGCAGCCCCTGATACCTGCTACCTTCGAGTCGCAGGCCTCTACCGACACCCATGTGGAGTCCAGCATGCCGCAAGATACTCAAGGTATTGGACCGATGGATGTATCTCCCTCAGATGGGTCCGGAGCAGCTAAGCAGGCACCGGCTTCTGAGGGTGTATTCAGACCCCAACATTTTTACATCAAACCGATGAAAGCTGCAAAACCAAAGGCAAAGACACCTTCAAAACTGAAAAAAAAACGACGTCTGAGCCACGTGCACAGGCCTCTATGCCTAAAAAACAAATGATCAAAATGTCTGAAGACCTTTTTACCTTGATCAGGGGTACCCATCCCCCTCCAGATAAGAGGCCTAGCCAGGCAAGACACTAACTATGAATCTTCAGATTAGGTTTCTATTTCTTCTGATTCCTCTTCTGATCAAGAATTATCTTTACCTCCCTATGAGGATTCTGATGCTGAGGAGTCTATTCCATCTGCATCTCCTCCTGAGGATTATTCATTTGGAGAAACCTTGCATACTTTGAGGGAGCATTTTCACTGGGAGAGTCAAGACTTCTCAGAATCAAAAAAGAGGCTCAGGGATTTCCTCCTCCTCCCTCAGCACAAGCCTTTAGCCATTCTCCGTGTTAGACATTGTGGATGATGTTTTTTCGGAGTCAAGCCTGACCCCTGACTCTTTACCTCCGGCTCCCAGTAAGCCTGACAGACTCTCATAAGTTTTTATTTAGAAACCCTGCTGCTGATCCTGAAACTATTTCCTAGGGAGTTAAGGCCTCAACAGCAAAATACCCTACCCCCTCCGACAGAGATTCCAGGGCGCTGGACAGATAGGGAAAAAAAGGCTTATATATCTGCAACCTTGGCAATCAGGGCCTTAAACTGCCAATATCATATGCTTAAGTACCAACAATATGTTATGGGATTGCTGAAACAGAAAATGATGTTGATTTCAGAATGTGCAGAAAATAAGGAATTGCAGGAATTATTGCATGCAGCTGAACAAGTTGGAAAGCATACTTTGCAATGTGGTTTTGATTCTTTAGAGGCCTCCTGCAGGGCCGCAGTAACTGGATCTGTGATTAGGAGGCATGCCTGGTTAAAGGAACAAAATTTGCCTAATCATGTTAAAGCTAAATTACTAGATGCACCTTTACAGCATGATTCTCTGTTTAGTATTAAGGCAGAAGAGGTTTTAAAGAAAATGGAAGACAAAGCTAAGTCTGTGCAAACTGTCAAAGATTTCTTACCAGTGCAGCCACCTAGATTCAGTAGACACTGGCCTACAAAAAATTGGTCCTTTCCTGTGTCAGGCAGAGCTCAAAGGGGCAAATCCAGACGCCCTAAGGGTTCCAGGTACCAGGCTCAAGACTCATACAGGTCAAAGCAATGGGGCACATCCACCTCCAAATCTGGAGGAGATAAAGCGCAAAACTACAGAAAGCAATCCCAATAACTTCCCTCTGCCTACACCAAGCACTTATCTTTTGGCAGCACCTATAGGGGGAAAATTAGCACTTTTTGCTCAAAACTGGCAGTTAATAACCCAGGACAAATGGGTACTGAACATCGTATCACAGGGATACAGATTCCATTTCCACACTCTGCCAATGACAAATGGTTGACCAGACCTGCCAAAAAACCAATGGGCAGAGGCACAGAAACAGGTTACGTCCCTCATGGATATGGGGGCCATTCAGATAGTACCACAACAGGAAAAAGTACAAAGTTTTTACTCAAGACTGTTCTTGGTACCCAGAAAGGACAAGGCCTGGCGGCCAATACTGGATTTATCAATTTTGAACACATACCTGGAAATTCCAGGAATTTGAGGAACAGATGAAAATTGACATCAGATAAACTGTGTTGTCCATTTTCATTCTTCCTCAATTCCCCACCTTCCACCCACCTCCATTTCTCACAAATGATTTGGAATGAGAACTTTAAGGACGCCAAGAAGACCATATGCCCCTTGTGTTTAACTCCAGTTATGGCAATTCCTTTATAGTTTCTCTCTCTCTTTCTCTTTCAAGCTGTAAGAAGGATCTGAGGGAAGTTAGTCGTGGTGCATTGTGGATAGGAAAGGAGTTTGAGTGTATTGGTCTCCAGGAGCTGTAGTAATGTTCTAGTTGGATCCGAATTTCGAATCTGAACCCATACTTTGAGGAAGAATGAAAATGGATAACACAGATGGAAAAATATTAATATGATATTTTTCCCCTGAAAATGTCTGCTAGACTATGCCTTAAGTCATAATTTAATAAAGGTGTTAAAAATGTTCTGAAAAGTAAAGATTATTTCTGTAGGCTGTATTTTCAGTTTAGTCTCTTTTGTCTGCAAGTTTTCTTGATGAAATTTGCATCCCATTGGGGATCCTAGTGTATTGTTTGCTTACTGTTTGTTGCTCTTGCAGTTCTTGCTGATCTGTTATAGTATCTTGAAGTTTTATCTGCACAACCTGGTCTCTGATTTCAAAACTGTCATCCCCTTAATATGTTGAAAGGCTGTAGCAGTTGCTTGTAACAAAATTCAGTAGTAGTAGTATGATTGGCTTTTTAGCTTTCTGCAAGTTTTTTCTTAGGGTCCTCCGTCATTGTGATAGTGGAGATTTCCTGAAGTGATTTCTAGTTCAATGTGGTCCAGAAGCAATATTTTTCCATGTCAAATTATGTCTGCTCCTTTCCTAAAGGTTAGGGCATACAGTTGACGGTGATGTCCTTCCATTTCACTGTTGCATTATTCATTATGATAGGAATCCCCTGCTAAGGGTGGCCCCGTGTCCAGGCAGTATACCAAAGTCTTTAGTTGATTTAAGACATGTCTTACATCACATGTATGCTTGTCATGTAGCATAGGGCTTAAAGGTAATGCCCAGAAGTACCATCGTCAGAACTTATTTGCTGCCAGTCTGAGTGCCATCTCTTGATTGACTGTCTGAATACCTGTTCTGTTGCTGGTTCATCAGACATTTCAGATAAGTGCCCCGCTTTGTTTTTTGCGTCTTTTCCTTTTTTGGTTTTGTTGCTTGTGGGATTTCATGTCATCCAAGAAGGGTAAATGCCAGTGTGGAGGACAGATTCCCCATAAAGACCATCATGAGCAGTGCTTGTTTTGTCTCTGCACTTCCCACAACTATGCTTCCTGATCAGTTTGTCAGGCCTTTGTTCTCAAGACCCTTCATAGTCAGCTAGCTTGTCTTTCTTTGTATTTGGAGAATCAACATCTTAAGCTGTTAGCTAAAGTCACAATGAAAAGAACTTCCCACACCAAGGTGCAGCTGTCTGTAAAGAAGTCCAAGAAATCTAGACTGGATTCTTCTGCTGTACAGTCTCTGCTAGACGTCTCTCCCAAGGTGAGTGAAAGCCGAGAGGATCACCTAGCTCTACCATTGGATTCTTTTGTCATGACTGTTTTAGAGGCCGGCAGGGATCCGACCTTAAGCATGCCCTTGAAGGCCTTGCAGATGTCCACTTCAGATTTGCAGGAGAAATGTTGCTGATTATTTCTGAGGAGCCTAGGGGTGTTCCTCAGATTGTGGTCATAGCAGAAGCCCAACTACTATTATTGAATCCCATCTGGGGTCAGAGCCTTGGTACAGCGGTAGCGTTGTTGCCTCACAGCAAGAGTTTCTCCTGTTTGATTCTCGGCTGGATTGCCTTCAGTGTGGAGTCTGCATGTCCTCCCCACGGTCGAGTGGCCTCCGAAAGACATGCATGAATGGGCTTGCCTTCGCTGAAGGTTGAGCTCCGGGCTGGCAACTCGGCACCATAAAAATCTACTGTCAATCATTAGTGGACCGGAGTTCCGCTGTGGCGACCCTTTACTGGGAAAAGCCAAAAAGACAAACAAATCTGTGGTCAGAGCCTTCTAAGTTTTATAAGGCGGACGTCCCTTTGAAGAAAAAACAGAAGACTAAACATATTTATCCAGCTGCTAAGGACCCACAGAGTGAATAGCAGAATTTCACTTAGGGGCTGTTTAATGCTTGGATGGCTTTGAAACCTTGTCAGGGAGTGTGTCTGTTCCAGTTCCACCTTGGTCCTCTATTCCCCGTAAAAGATCCAGAGAACAGGATTTCTCTGAGGTGGAGGTGGATTCACATTTCCTCTCCTTTAGACTATGGTTCTGAGGAATACGAATCTACTAGTCTTGCCACTTCTTTCAAGGAAATTTCTTTTGGGGACACAGTCTTCAGAAAGGTAAAATTTTTTAATGGGATTGTGCTTAGGTGTCTAAGGTGCAGAAGAGGTTTTATGAGCTCTTACAGATGGATTCTCCCAAACCTTCTGCTGTTCCTCCTGTGAAGGCTGTTTTGTTGAATGCCTTTTCCAATGCTTCTTAGCCCCCTGCTCCCAAGAAACCCAATAGGTTTTATCGGGAGCCTGAAAACTGTAAATTTCTATATAGATGCCCTTCTGCTGATGCTTCGGTGGTGTCTCCGGCTTCTGACAAGCGATCTCAGTTGCTACCTTCTCCTAAATTACTGCCTTCTGATAAAGATAACAGAATATGGAAAGGTTAGATAAGAAGGATTGTACTTCTGCTACTTTAGCTTTTACGGCTGTTAATTATCACACCCATATGTCCAGATACATATTGACTCTTCTTTCCCTGGCCTGTCAGATAATTTCTGATCTCCCGGACTCTGAAGGGAAGACTTCTGCTCTTTCCCTGTTAAGGACTTCTTCCCAGGTGGTTTGTCATTCCATTATGTGCAGTTATGATGCAGCAGATGCTTCCTCTAGGGCTGCTGCCTTTAGTTCTGTGATGAAGAGATATTCTTGGCTTCAGTTTCAACCTCTGCCTGATGACAGCAGGCTAAATTGATGGATGCTCCTCTGGACAGTAAACACTTGTTTGGCAAATCTGTTACAGCTGTGTTTAAATCTCTTCAGGATAAGGGCAAGGCTTTACAGGAACTTAAACATATTTTTGCTTCTCCTGTGACTAAATTTCACAGAAATTACCCAGTAAGCCAGCCTTTGTACATAGGCAGTCTCGCTCCCCCAAGGGTAAGAAAGTTGGGAAGCGGGCTTCTCCTGGTAAAGCTACTCAGAATTCTGTGCCCCAGAAGTCTCTTTTTCCTGATAAATGAGGTGCTGCTGGACTATCCTGTTCTTCTTAGCCACATTCCTCTTTGTCTTCGTCTTTCCCCTCTCTCTTCTTGTTTAGTTAAAGATTACTCAGGACTCTTGAGTGCTGTCCATGATCTGTTAGAGGTATTTCATGGTCTGGAAATCTCTTCCTCCTTTTATGAATTCCCAAGCCCCCTCAAGAAAAGCTGTCTTTCTTTCCAGGGGTGCTTCAGGATTTCTTGTCTCAGGGGATTATTCAGGAAGTTCCAGTTTCCCAAAGGGGAGGTGATTTTACTCCAGAATATTTCTGGTGCCCAGGAAAGAAGGTACTTGTAGACCAATTCTAGACCTATCTCATCTAAATACCTTTCTGAAGGTCTCCTCTTTTGAGGTGTTATCCCTTCAGACTTTGTTCCTTCTTCTGCTTCCTCAGACTTGTATGGTGTCTCTAGACCCTCAAGGATGCATATCTTCATATCCCAGTTCATCCCCTTTTCAGGTCGTTTTTATGTTTCTTTGTTGCTTCCTGGCATTTCCAGTTCTCTGTTTTTCCCTTTGGCCTTTCTACTGCCCCAAGGGTATTCACCAAATGCCTCACTCCTTTGATTGCTCTGTGCAGGCTAAGGGGGGATCCATGTCTTGAGCTTCTTGGACAACCTCCTGTTTCAGGCATCCTCTCCAGAGACCTTGTTGCGAAAGCTCCATTTTGCCATTTCCCTTCTGTAGAGCCTGGGGTTCACTGTAAATATGAAAAAGTCCTTTCTGACTCATCCTCAGGATCATGTCTTTCTGGGGTGCAGGATCCAGACTGTTCCTATGCTGGCATCCCTGCCTCCTCCAAGGCCCTAACTCTCATTTCCTTTTTCAATCCCTTCTTCCTCTGACTTCAGTAACAGCCAGGGAATTTCTGAAAGCTCTGGAGTTCATGGCCTCCACTATTCCTATGCTTCCTTTTGCCAAACTCCACATGAGAAAGTTTCACTGGTTTCTGAAGTCAGTTTGGCTCCAACATTCTCATTCTCCTCAAATTTGTAGTTTATTTTCTGCCATGTCTCAAGCAGGAACTTAAGTGGTGGGTTTAGCAGTTGACTCTCAATCTAGGGCTCCCTTTTCATCCACCTCTTCCCTCTCAGGAGCTGTTCACAGATGCCTCAGATGTGGGATGAAGAGCAGCATTTGGGTCCCTAAAGGTGCAGGGTGTCTGGTCGTCTCTTCAACAGAAAGAACACATCAATGTCAAAGAGATGAGAGCTCTTCTGCTGGATCTTTAGACTTTTCATCCTCTCTTTTCCCCAGATCATCTGAAGGTGTTTACAGACAATGCCACAGTGATGTGGTATACCAAAAAACAAGGTGGGGTAAGATCTTATCTTTTTTACTGGCTGGCAGTCCCAAGTGTGGGAAGTAACTATACAGCATTAAGTGATTCTTCAGGTAGTATACATTCCCTCAAGTCAAAACATTGTGGCAGACTCTCTGAGCAGGTCCATAACTCAATCGCACAAGTGGATGCTTCACAGGGATGTGTTTCTGGACATTGTCCACCAGTGGGGTACTCCTCAAGTAGATCTTTTTTTTTCCCATCTGAAAAGGCAACATCCTCTGTTTTGTGCCAGAGTCCCAGGTCCACTGGTTTGGAAGGTGGACACACACACTTTTTCTTGGAAGGTGATGTTTCTTTATGCATTTCCTTCCCTTCCCCTCATTTCAAAGGTCCTATTCAGAATACAACAGGATGCTCCCAAAATCTCAATGGTGACTCCCTTTTGGCTGAGACAGCATTAGTTCACTCTTCTTCTGCATTTAACTATGTGCAATCATCATAAGTTACACCACAGGGTGGACCTACTCACACAACACAAGTGATCGCTCATCCATCCCCACCTGTCCACTCTTCAATTGACATTGTGCAAGATTTTGATTCCAAACAGACACCATTTTTCTGAGGACATGCATAGGGTACTGCAGGAGGCCAAGAAACCCAGTACTAGGAAATCCTACTTATCCAAATGGAAGAGGTTTTCTGTTTGGCGTCTTTCTCATAATCAGAATCCACTTTCTGAAGATATTCCTTTGGTTCTCTGTTAATTGTGTGAACTGCTCAATGCTGGGTTAGCTTATTCTTCTGTTAAGGCCCATTTCACAGCTGTCTCTGCATGGCATGTCTGCCTTTATCACCTCCTTTAGCTTCTAGTTTTGAAGATAAACAATTTCTTAAAGGTGATCTTCATATTGGACCTCCCAGGAAGCCTGTTCCTCCTCCCAGGGATCTTATTTTTGTTTTAGAAAATTTGGCCAAGGCTCCTTTTAAGCCTGCAGCTTCAACTTCCTTGCAACATTGCCCTTGGAAGACTGTACTTTTATTAGCCCTTACTTCTGCCAGATACATGTCTGA
The DNA here is from genome assembly GCF_019279795.1 of Protopterus annectens. Taxonomy (NCBI): domain Eukaryota; kingdom Metazoa; phylum Chordata; order Ceratodontiformes; family Protopteridae; genus Protopterus; species Protopterus annectens. The sequence goes on from NC_056745.1 coordinate 377,968,738, forward strand.
GCTTCAAGCTCTTATGGCCTGCCATCCCATCCTTTTTGGTGTTTCATAAGGACAGGGTGTCCCTTCATACTAATCCTTCTTTTATGCCCAAGGAGGTAAATGAGTTGTCACTTAATCAGTCTTTTCATTTGCCCACTTTTTTCCCTTCTCTGCAATCTGCCAGTGAGAAGGTGCTGCACACGTTGGATGTGCATAAACAACTCGGATTTTATTTGAATAAAACTAAGACTTTTCGTAAATCTGATCAGCTTTTGGTTTCCTTTCATCCTAGGTCCATAGGATTGGCTGTGTCCAAGCAGACTATTTCTTCTTGGATTTCTAAAGCCATTTCTTTTCGTTATTCCTTTCATGTTAGAGCCTTCCTTCTTCTGTTAAAGCTCATTCTACTAGACCAACCAAAATAAAAGGGAGGAAAAGGTGCCTCAATAATAATCGCCTCCACAACAAATGATGAAAGCGAAGCACCTGGAGCCACCAATGCCACAAACTTCGACTTTATTAGACAAAAATAATACAAGAATAAACGCTTAACTTGTTCACGCGTTTTTCACCAACCATGTAACTTCTTCAGCATGGTTAACGAAAAACGCGGTGAACAAGTTAAGTGTTTATTCTTGTATTATTTTTGTCTAATAAAGTCGAAGTTCGTGGTATTGGTGGCTCCAGGTGCTTTGTTCTCATTCTACTAGAGCTGTGGCTTCTTCTGGTGTTTTTTTTTTCAAGGGTTTGGATACTAACTGTATTTTTGAGGCATCTACATGGACTTCAGTGCATACATTTACCAAGCACTATAGGGTGGATGGAATTTCCAGAGCTAGAGCTCATTTTTCTAGGGCCGTTCTTCATGGCTTCCCAGAGAAGTCTGCTAGAACTTCCTCCTATCTTTCTTCTTCCTGAGCTTTGCCACTTTCCCTATTGTAATGAATACTGCAACAGTGAAATGGAAGGACATAGTACAGTTGTGTAAAATCTTGCCATAACAGTAGATGTTCTTCTGTTCACTGTTGCAGTATTCACTCCCTCCCTCCTCCCCCTAGTCCATTTCTCTTCTGGATGTACTGTTTTCCTCTCTATTCCTTGGACTGGCATTTCTAATGGGGCTTTCATTTCTGAGGATGGTACGTTAGAATATCACCTTTATGCCCTATGCTACGTGAGGAGCATACATGTGGTATATAGCATACCTTTTAAGCAGCCTAAAGGATTTGGTATACTGCTTGGATGTTGGGCCGTCCTTGGCAAGGGATCCCTATTGTCATGAATACTGCAACAGTGAAAAGAAGGACATCTTTCGTTATGGTAAGATTTTATACAACAGTACTTTCTTGCAAGAAATTCATATATTTAACTTTTATAAGTTACAGATTGTGGGGAGAATACAGATATCTTATTCCCGTGCAGCCCTTCTCATGCAGATTTTACAAAACACAGAATGTCAGAATTTACTTGACGTACAGAAGTTTGAAAAATATGGATAAATTATATACTCACATTAGCAGTTTTTGACCCAATGGTGCTGTCTATTAGCACAATGAGTTTAAAAATGCCCACTTTTCTCTATTCAGTGCCTTCTAGCTCCAGTTTTTTGAGTATTTTGTAAAACTATTGCAGCTGTATCTTGTTTAAATGCTGGGCATTTATCTATTCATTCCCTGCATTTTTTTCAGCAGTCTGACTTCGCTCCTGAGGGTTTCATGTAGATTTTTCTGATTTCACTGTGTTAGGTGTTGTAATTTCCCCAGTACCCACAAAGAATTTGTCTTCATATTTCTTTTCAACCACATAAAAGATGTTCTTTATATTGATCACTACTGCAGTAGCCTTAGCTATAGGGGTTATAGCTTGCAAAGGACATAATCAGGACAGCTTCCACACACCCAAAATGTCAGGCAGATTGAGCTCAGCTGACTAAAAGACAAGTTTGGGCAACAGCCCTTTTGAGCTTTACTGCTGCCGAAATGTACGCTCCTCTGAGGCATTTGAGGATTGACAGTCAGCTAATGCTTTCCTTTACTAGGCAGCTAAGTTCCCGTTGGGGAATGAAAACTGTCACTTGTCTAGTTAGGATACAATAGACAAGTCTTTGTGGGTTCTGTTCAAGCAGCTTTATTATGTACAAACACATCACGATAGACGTTTACTGACCTAAACTTGGGTAACTTGCATACAAACTAGCTATTGCATTCATACATACTCACTGTCTGGCTGCACTCTCAAAATAGCACATGGTATAGCACGTGCCTGCTACATATGTGCACATTCAGTCCTTGATATGCTTCTTAAAGATACAGCACATACACTTTGTTCTACATCCTCCTCCTTTGAGAAATAAATCATGCAATGCTATGAATCTCATTTGGCATGCAAATAATGCAAATAATTCTTTGCCATGCAATTATACAGAGCTAGGTACATATATACAGTTATGTCTATGTTGCTGTGTATTTCACACTAGGTCTGAAAATACAACCAAATCGTGTGACATAAAACTGAGAATTAGATTTAGCAACTGGAACTGTCTTTGCTGAAATGTTCTGGAACATCCTCAAGAATGGAAGTAGAGGTTAAAACACATTCTGGGATAGGAACAATGTCTGACTTGCTCTTAGATGTAGAGTATGTATCACGGGAACAATGGTGCGATAACAATTCTGGTACAGGAAGAAAATGTTTGTGGTTTTGCCTTTACTCCACACCCTCAGATTCTCTGAAGTAGGATCTTGGCTCATTACATATACCTGTAACGACCAATCTGGTCAAAACCTTTTGCCGTTTAGGTTCATAGGTTCATAGGTTCATACTAGGCTATTTGCCCAAGGGCATTTATAAGCCTAGCCCATAGTTATGTGGCTTTCGCCACCCCTTTAGTTTGAATAAAAACTATGCCTATCATTTTTCTGTGCCTCTGTCAAGCAGTGACACTGAAGTAATCCCTGGGGTATATCTGCGATCTCCCATCCATTGGTCAAGATTCCTCTTGAACAAGGCCAGCGAGGTGCTCTGCCTCACATGTACCGGGATTTTGTTCCACAGCATAGGGAGTCTCTGGGTGATGAATCTGTCCCTCCAGCACGTTCTATTTATAACCGTGTCAATGTTTAAGTCTCCCGCCCTTGTGGTTCTGAGGGATCTAGATTTTTTGAGGTGAAGCATATTCATCAAATCTGGGTTTGACATGGCCTTATATGTCAGGCACAGGTCACCTCTGAGCAAGCGGTATGAGACTGAATAGAGCTGGAGTTCTTTCAGTCGGGCAGCATAAGACATATTTTTGTATCCTCACTGTCTCTCCTTCTTTTAATGGAAGAAGAAATCTGCTTGATTTATCATAACTGGACTTGGATTTTGCTGATTCACGTTTGTACTGCACTGAGCATGCTCCTTTCTTAGAATTTCCTGGAAAAGTACATGGTTTCCCTGGTGAGCCAGCAGGGGCTCTGGCTGCCATGTACTTAGGCCTGTTTCTGTTTGCCACATGTTGCACGCTATCTACATTTGCTCTGGAACCTGCTAAAGCTATGCTCTTGTCACTTGCAAGCATACTTGTGTTTTTCTGTAACTTTATGGATTTGACAAATCTCTATGGCTTTACTCAGTTAAATCACTGCCACGAAGCAAAATCTTTCTCACAGCAGCACTATTTATACCACACATGAGCCCTTCTTTTATTAACTCATCTTTTAAGTCACCAAACTGACATTTTTTTGCTTTCTCAGGTCAGTAATATAAGCTGCAAAAGTTTCCCCTAGTTTCTGATCTCTTGTGTAAAACAAATGCCTCTCTAATGTAATATTTGTCTGGGGATTACACATTTCCCTGAATTTGCACTTCGAACACTATGGGTCTAACCTTGATTCAGCCTGTACAACAATATGGGGGTGGCCTAATGGTTAAGGTGTTTGCCTTACAAACACAAGGTGCAGGGTTTGAGTCTCACAAGGGATAATTGGCTAGGCTTAAAATGGCTCGCATGGGGCAGTTACCTTAGTACTAATCTATGAACCTATGACAATTTTCACCATCTCCTTCATGTACTACTGGTGCATACTCAAATGAACACTCTCTTTCAGTGACCTCTGACCCAGCTAAATTTAGCAAAATGAATGCCCTGGTGCGTGCATCTTTGTCTTAATAAGCTGCTTGTATAAAAATATTGTACTCTCGCTCAAATATTCTCCAATTCTCTGCAATATTCTGATCAAATGCAACTGTTAAGGGCTTTTAAAATCCATCTGCCATATTAACACGTATCAGTGAAGGGTTTTGCAAGTGTGCATGAACACACACACACATATGCCAGAAATTTATGCCAATATTCGTAACTTTGCCCAGTAACACAACAAGCCTGTGAATAACTGAACTTTGCAAAAAAAAGTCTCTCAGGCACTGTAATACTCTTGAAATTTCCATACTGCTAAACTAATTTATCATTTAAAAAAAAACAAAAAACATTTCAAATAACTGCATGGTGCGAATGAAGTGGCAGGAGTTGAAATTGCTGTAATGCAAGAAATCACTATTTTCATTGTAAGAAACATTTCAAATAACTGAACTTTGCAAAAAAAGTCTCTCAGGCAAAAATATAAACTCAACCAATTAGATCAGTACAAAAGACAATTAACCAATCAGTGAGGCTTAAAGCAGTTCACATTGCTACATCTCTAGGCAGAAAAAGAAAATCAGATGCACTTCCATATAAGGCACATTTCCTGCTTTCACGCAGGCTCTTGTTTTCAAGTCCTTTTCCACTATTCACAGTTTACTGAGTTCACAGTACAAAGTCCATCTTAATGCAAGCAGATTGTCACATACTCAATTTCCTTAAACACATGCTTTGGCCATTCATATTCTACACCTTGTTGTAGTCGTTTTGCTCGTGTAATCACTTTTCATGCCCATAGCACTTTTCTTGTCCTCGTTTTACTCTAAACATGTCCGTTTTGCCTCAGACACACTAGTTTTGTTTTAAACATATTCGTTTTGCTTTAAACATACTCATTTTGCTTTAAACATACTCGTTTTGCTTTGCTGATAATCTTACATAAAATATCTTAATCTTAAACATTTTGCTTAGTTAATATACCTTTTGTGCCTCCCACTTGTTTAATAATGCGGTTTGTGCCCTTGTAATGCTCCGTTTTATTTTTTTTATAAAATAAGCTGTTTATACAACTTTTCATTACCTTTGGTTCTTCTCTGGCTCTTTTTTGTGCCTGTTTCTCTTAGTTCACCTTCAGTGTCATCTCTGCACCCCATGGCTCTGAATATCAATCTCTGCAATCCTGGTTTTGACACCATGTCGCTCGTCTAGTCAGGATATAATAGATGAGTCTTTGTGGGTTCTGTTCAAGCAGCTTTATTATGTACAAACACATCCATAGATGCTCACTCTCTGCCTGCACTCTCAGAAGTGCACTGGGTATAGCACGTGCCTGCTACTTATATGTACACGTTCAGTCCTTGATTGTTGTTGTTGTGTCTTTCGGCTTTTCCCAGTTAGGGGTCACCACAGCGGAACTCCGGTCCGCTAATGATTGGCAGTAGATTTTTACGTGCCGAGTTGCCAGCTCTGACACAAACCTTCAACGAAGGTATGCCCATTCACGCATGTCTCCACACAGAAGACGCTTTAGCTGAGAATCGAACAGGACAACATCTTACTGTGAGGCGACAATGCTACTGCAGCACCACCACCGCAGTACTCACGTTCAGTCCTTGATACACTTCTTAAAGATAGCACATATACTCTGTTCTACAAAAACTTCCATTTTCTTAACTTTATTGTACTTTTAGTATTTTCCTCTTAAGGAAAGTTATTTTAAAGCTAGGAGTGTTATGTTTTAATGGACTGTCTCAAGACTGTAATGTTCTTTCATATAGAGCACTTGTTTCTTCTGTTCATTTAAAAGTAGTGTATGCTAACTGAAGACATATTTTCTGTGGAGAAATTGTGGTTATTTTTTTCCATTATGGAGCTGCCATAGTGTATTAAAGTGCTTTTTACTGTGTTTTTTCAGTCAAAAAAACGTAACTTTTGTTAACTTGTAATTTTACCAATATTTGCTGATTCCCTGGGAAAGAGGCACACTTTTTGGCTTGACCACAGAACAGATTGTCAGACTCATGTTTAGTCTTTCCTCCAATCAGAAAAAGAAAAAGTTAAGCAAACAGTTGTTGCCAGCACAGCAGGCTGGCAAGTTGCCTCAGCCGCAGGTTGGCGACTCAGCTGTGGCCATTTCTTTGCACCTCAGACCACTCATCTTTTTCCCTGGTCCTTCTGGTGTAGCACCTACAGCCACTATGGACCGGGGGTTAGCCATGTGCTCTGTGGTTGTTGGCATCCACTCAGTGGGCAAGAGAAAGACACTCTTGTCAGTCTTTTGAGATGGAGCAAGGAAGGTTTCCCTAGTGTGTCAAAATGCTGTGTCCTTCCCTGGGGAAGCAGCAGTTTCTATTAATAACATGTCTAACCCAATGTGTCCTGCAAAAAGAAATAGAAAACCACACACGTATCTACTCCTCGTAATTCATGCTATTGCTCCTTCTTGTAAAGTAGTTTCTGGTAAAAAAAAAATAGATTTTGCTTTTCCTGAATAGATTCAAAATTCTGAATTTGTACAGGAAGATGCAGGGATGGATAGAGGATTTTGTCCTCAGAGTTCTGATTCAGACTCAGAGGACAGCTCAGCTTCGGATTCTTCCTGTGGGAGTTTTTCTTTCTGTGAGACTATTGCTAGACTATGCCAGTGTTTTCAGTGGGAGAACACTGAGGTTTCTCAGTACCCCAGCAAATACTGTGAATTGTTACAGAAGGATTTTCCAGGACCTACACCCATTCCTCCTGTTTTGGCCTGTCTGTTTTATAGAATGTGTGTCTTAATACTTGCACTTTTTCTGATAGTCGACTAGCTGTTCCTAAAAAGGCAGATAGGATCTATAAAGCTCTTCAGTCTTAAATTTTTATACATTATTCCCAAATCTGACCCAGCCTTAGCTGACTCCACTGCTGCTAAGCACTTAGTTAATTCCAATCCTAGTCTTTCTAATAAAGATGGTAAAATTATCGATACATGTGGGGGAAAAAAGTATATACTTCTGTAACTTTGATTTTCAGAATTTTAAATTGTCAGGCTCGTATGTGAAAAGTTTGTTCTGACAAATTGTGAAAATATGAGGAATGATTTACATAAAATTTCTTCTTTTGAGGAAAAATCTGCTTTAGAATTATTTAGTTTCTTCTATTAACAGGTCACTATTCTTGATTTGCAGTGTGTATATGACCATGTTGATACTTCTTCCAGGACTAGCCACTAGTACTATTTTAAGGAGGTTTGCTTGGCTGCATTCTCAGAACCTTCCAGATTATATAAAGAATTATATTTTAAATTCTCCCTTGGATAGAGATATAGTGTTTGGCCTCCCTGCTGCAGAGATGACCAAAAAGTGTGATGTAAGGGGCAATCTTATCCAGGGAATCTTTATGTTTTTTCAGCCCTCCTTTTTCAAGTTGTCCAAGGCATTTTTTTTTCTCCTTAAGCAATTTTAGCAAAAACAGAATAAACAGCCTCAACAGAATTTAGGTAAAAAGACATTTAAGGAGAAGTGGCAAGGGGCTTCCAAAAAGAACTCTCAAACCTTCCAAAACCAAGGACAGTCCAACAATTCTGAATGACTGTTAAAGAGACCTTTTGACCCCATCCCTCCCTGGCCTTTTCTCTCTTCCAGAAAATCTGAATCTCCATTTTTCTGTTTGGCAACACAGTTTCAGACAAATGGGTTCTGAAAATCATTCATCAGCGTTACTGATAGCAGTGGGAGGAAATTCGTCATTTCCATGGGTTATTCCTCATCCTGCAGATCAGACTCACTTGTTTCCACCTGTTCTTCATTGTATGCTATCCCAAAGAGTGATAGAACCAGTTCCTCCTTCCCGTATGGGAAGGGGTTTTATTCAAGGATTTTCCTAGCACCAAAGAAAGAAAATTATTGGTGACTAGTTCTGGACCTTTCATTCCTAAACCTGTTTTTGATGGTGCCCAAATTCAAAATGGCATCACTTCACAACCTGTTACCTCGTCTTCCACTTTTCAAGTTTCCTGGTAACACTAGACTTAAAAGATGTTTCTCATCACAACCCTATACATCCAGATTTCAGACTTTATTTTAGGTTCTGTGTGTCTGGATCTCATTATCAGTTCTCTGCCTTACCCTTTGGATATATCCACTGCACCAAGAGTATTCACAGTGTCTAGTTCCAGTTAAAGCTTATTGCAGGCTACAGGGTATCCGCATTTTTCCATATTTAGATAACTTGTTTATCTTTCCAGAGTCTTTTTTCAAAATGTCAGGAATCTTTCTTGGATGAGAGATCTCTTGCACAAACTGATATTCCAGAGAACATTTAAAAGTCTTTCTTGACTCCTTTACACAGGATTGTGTTCCCGGGATGTCAGTTAGACACTTCATTTCAAAGAGATTTTCTTCCACAGTAAAAAATAGATCTTTAGATCTATTTCTAAAGGTCATTGCGAGGGAATACCTCAGGATGTTCGGTCACATGTTATCTGTGATTCTTATGATACCCCTGCCATGACACCTCATGAGGAAGATACAGTATTATCCAAAATCTCTTTGGTCCCAGCATGAATACCCTTCATCTTTTCAGATCCCAGTACTGCATTTTGTCAGAAGATAAATCTTTTGATGGAGACAACAGATATCCTTAAATCCAAGATGTGAAGTTGTTCTATCTCGCCGTTTTGTTCTTACACGTGGGTCGGAGCCGATCCCTCAGCTCCAAATCGGCCGCTTTCAAGCTCACACTCTGAGAAGCTCGAGACCTAGTGTATATCCCATGATGCTCTACTGTGAATCCCCAGATCTAGTTTGCCGCTGCAACGGATCAACAGCTCGTCGGAGGAAGCTCGGGCCAGTGATTTAAAATCTTATGTATTATTAGGATTTTTGACTAAACTTAGTTTTTATATTTATTTAGATTACTATCCTTATCATAGTATTAAGGTTGTTACCTGTTAGTGTAACTTTGTTAGGACTTTTTCTAAAAAGTTTTTCTTCCGGGCTTTAGGCCTCTTTTTTCTTGGGCGTGCAGTGCTCTGTCAGCTATTGTGTGTGTATTATCTTGTATATATATATATATATATATATATATATATATATATATATATATATATATATATATATATACCTAGTGTTAGTTATATAGTAGTGATAGTGTGTTTATAGATATATATACATATTATTCTATATTATTCCATAGGAAGTTAGTTTATACTAGTTGTGTGTGTAGTTACTAAATTTTGGACAAGTAAAACTCAGGGACCTGAATTTTTTCTTAAAAAAAATGTCAGAAAAGCAAAAATCAGGTTTTAAAAGGTGTGAGTGCGGTCAAAAGATGTCTGTTACAGACAATCACTCCACCTGCATTTACTATTTGGGCTCGGTGCACCTACAAGAGGTGTGCTCTATCTGCCACTCCTTTAGCGTCAGGGTTCTCCTGAAAGGCGGAGGAAGCTGGTAGATAGAGGACTCCTGAAGCTGAATTTTCAGACTACTTTAGACAAGGCTGACCTCTCTTCCAAGGCTTCGAAGGGGTCGAAGTTTTCCAAAGGATCCTCGGAGCCCAAGTCATCGGCACCGAGTTCCTCTGGTGTGGTTCATACATCAGCTCCACAGGTCTTGGAACCATGTATCGAACCTCTACCTCGGAGCCCAGTTGTGGAGCCGATATTGGAGACTCCTCAGTCTCCAATTCTTCAGTCGGTGCCATCTTCGGCTCCTTCGACCCATCCCTCAACGCATTCTTTGAGGCTTTTCGATGTTGATCTGGACCAAGTGGTTAAGAGGCTCTTAGAGAACCCGGCCCTGGCCAAAATGCTGTCTGCTTCGAGCCAATCGGCTTCGAAGCGTGAAACCTCAGCCATAATTTCTCCACCTCCTCCTCCGAAGCCAACCAAGCATTCGGAGCCGGGGCAGGCATTACCGATGTTGGTAGAGCCCTCAGATTCGAACCACTTCCCTTGGCTTCTTCGACCTTGATCTCCTCGGTTCCGACCGGGGAATCTCTGGGCCCACAGTCCCTCGCTGGCTCCGGGGTGGAGAGTTGAACAGATACTTCGGTTCCGACCCTTCCGCTCGGAGCTTCGGCGCAGGTGGCCTCGGCTCCATCCTCTCGATTGGAACGCGGGGTCTCGGCCGGGGGAGAGCTGCTGGTTTCTTCAGAACTGATGGACTTCTCGGACCGAGACTGTGGTGCCTTCGATGCCATGAGGAAGGTCATGTCTGCTAAGACTACTACCTCCTCGGATCTGTCTTCCCCTTCCCCTAAAGGGCCTCGTTCTACCTCTTCCCCGCAGATCCCCACCAAGCGTCGAGATCCAGGGACTCAGGTATCCCCATTGGGTGGCCCCTCCTCTCTAGGGACTTCACCGGATGCTCCCACTGATGAAGTACGTAGAAAGAGATTGAGCAAGAGGAGGCACTTGGATTCCCCACAGTAATCCCTCACATTGGATACCAACTTGGAGGAATCCGAAGGGTCCCCACGATCCCCCTCAAAGGATGTCTCTTTTGCAGACATATTGGAACTCTTAAGGCAGAGGGGTGATTGGCAGTCCCTTGCCCCTACTGAGGACGAGTCGGTCCTCCTGAAGGCCTTTGGATCTCAACCGTCCACCTCCTGGGTTACTCCGCCCTTCGATGAACTGATGGAGCTGGTTGCTCGAAGGGCGTGGGAGTCCCTGACTCTCTGGAACCGGTCCCTCCGAGGCCCAACAAGTTTATTACTTCCCCTACAGATAAGGCCTTTCTTACAAAAGGAGTCCTGGTTGATGCCATGGTGGTGGCGGTGGCCACCAAGAAAGAGGTGACGGAAACCTCTTCTGCTGTCCATCCTCCTAATAGAGTTTCTAGGATGATGGACAGGTATGGGAAATGCATATTTAGTTCTGCGGCATTTTTCATGAGATCGCTCAACTACCTAACACATTTTACCCGCCTTCAACGAGATCTCCTAAAGGAGTTGGGCGATACTCTCCAGGATAACACAGCTGATGCAGTCTCTGAAAAGGTGACTGCACAACTCAGTACCCTTAATTCAATAGTAAACTCATCCATGCGACTCATCTCTTATGCTGCCGATGGATCGAGTAGGGCGGCAGGCTCAGCGATAGCTCTTCGGAGACAGTCCTGGATGCGCCTTTGCTCCTTTGCGGAAGCCTTTAAGTCTTCCTTTGTCAGTATCCCATTCGATGGGTCCGCCTTGTTCAGACCCAAAGTTAAGGAGACTCTTACTAGGTGTGAACAAGAAGGAAAGACTCTGTCTGCTGTAGGAGTCTGTTTCTCCACTCCAACTAGACCGTACCCCAAAGGGCAACAAAGTGGTAAAATGTGGTTCCGAAAACCCCAAGAAGCTTTCCAAAACACACCTACTGATACTCCCTCTAGGGGCAGAGGAGGGGGTAGAAACGGGAGACGCTGTCCAAACGGCAGAGGCGGTCCGCAAAACCAGGGTGACAGGGAACAGTTCTCTGGTAAGCCCTATCAACTTCATGAAAGGAAGCCCGGCTGTCCTACTCTGGAGGCAGTCAGGGGTCGCTTAGCTTTATACCTAAAGGCCTGGCTAAGGATCACAACGGATTCTTGGGTAAAAAGCATCATTGCCAGAGGTTACTACATCCCCTTTACAAAAACCCCTCCCATGTGTATGAAGATCCCAGACGTTCCACCCAGTCTGAGAAAACTAGCAACTATAGAAATCCAAAACCTGCTAGACAAGAGTCATCCAGCCAGTCCTGGTGGACAAAATAGGATCCGGAACTTACTCAAGGTTCTTTTTAGTTCCAAAGAAAACAGGGGACTGGAGGCCCATACTATACCTCAGCAAACTCAACACCTTTGTCAAGAAGAAAAAGTTCCGGATGGTCACGCTGCAATCGATTCTCCCGTTCTTAACAACGGGCAATTGGATGTGCTCTATAGATCTCAAGGATGCTTATTACCACATCAAAATGGACAGATCATCCAGAGATCACCTGCGTTTCCTGCTGGGAGACAGTCATTACCAATTCAGAGCCCTGCCCTTTGGTCTTACCATAGCCCCCAGGGTGTTCAACAAATGTATGGCAGTGGTCACGGCTCATCTGAGATGATTAGGATTCCGGGTGTTTCCATATCTGGATGACTGGCTCCTCACCGCCACCTCCAGGCATCAACTAATTCAAGCAAGAGGCTACACCATAAACCTTTCTTCTCAGTTGGGCATAACCCTAAATTTCGAAAAATCTGCATTATCGCCCTCGCAGCATATTACATTTATAGGGGCAGAACTGGACACATTCAATGCAAGGATCAGGTTACCCAAATCAAGAATCATATCCCTAAAAAATCAGCTATCCAGTCTGTTGGTCCTGAACAAAGTTCCTGCATCCCAGATACTGCAACTTTTAGGCACAATGGCAGCCACACTGATAGCAGTTCCGTTAGGGCGCATGCTCATGCGAATACTCCAGTGGCTACTCTTTGTGCAATGGTCTTACCAATGCCTGCCCATGTCACATGAGATCCGGTTAACGAGTCTTTGCAAGAAGGATCTCAATTGGTGTTTGAACAGCGACCAAGTAATAATCGGGCGTCCCTTTGTTCTTCTCCAACCCACAGCCACAGTGACCACAGATGCTTCCCTGATAGGGTGGGGGGTCTTATTTCAAGGACAGACTGTCCAAGGCACTCGGTCAATCATGGAAACACATTTGCATATAAATGTCCTAGAGCTGAGAGCGGTGTTCCTGGCATTGCAACACTTTCAAGATTCTCTCCCTCTAGGTACAATTGCTATCCAGACAGACAATATGTCGGTAGTTTGGTACATCAACAAACAAGGGGGAACCAGATCATATCCCTTGTGTTGGGAGGCCCTAAGAATTTGGCAGTGGGCTATATCCACCAGACGCTTTCTGATAGCAACGCACATCTCGAGGTCATCCAACGTAATAGCGGACAAGTGAAGCAGGGCCTTCCTATTGCCTCACGAGTGGTCTCTCAAACAGCAAATGGTGGAAAAGATTTTCCACAGATGGGGTCAGCCTTGCTGCGACCTATTTGCATCTCCGATGAATGCCAAGTGCAGCAGCTACTTTGCCCTTTATCCCCCACCAGGGAACAAACTGAGGGACGTGCTCGTACACGATTGGCTCCCAGGCCTCCTATATGCCTTTCCGCCAATACCCCTAATTCCCAAATTTATACAGAAAGCCAAAAGTCTGAGAAGGACTGTGATCTTGATAGCCCCGTCGTGGCCTCAACAAATTTGGTTCCCCTTTCTGCGGAAGTATCAACTGGAAGAACCATGGATCCTGGACCCAGTGCCGGATCTTCTGACTCATTCGTCGGGAGTTCTTCATCCCGCCCTTACCTCCATAAAAACTGACAGCTTGGCTGCTCCAATTCCCACATTAGCCAGGTCTCAAAATTTGTCTTCTGCGGTCCAGCATATTATAGTTTCCTCTCATAAACTATCTACCAGGAAGGTGTACAACAGCAAATAGAAACGATTTGTTCACTGGGCTTCTCAACATGACATTGACCCTTATGTAGCACCTGTCCATAACATCTTAGACTTCTTGTCTTCCTTGTTCCATGATGGCGCAGCAGCTGCTACAATTAGAGTTCAATTGGCTGCTATTTCCAACTTCCATGTAGGGTTTAATGGGTCTAACATCATGTCACATAGACTATGTAAAGCATTCTTAAAAGGAACACACCATCTCAGAACACACCATCTCAGACCACCTATCAGGTATCCTGTCTCTCCCTGGAATTTGAATCTAGTTTTATCCCAATTGATGCTTGCCCCCTTCGAACCTGCTTCGTCTTGTCATTTAAAATTTTTGTCTTGGAAAACTATATTTCTGGTAGCCATTACATCTGCGCGTAGGGTCTCTGAACTTTAAGCCTTGTCCACCAAACCCCCATATTTAATTTTTCACCTGGATAGGGTCTCCCTCAGGACTAACCCTACCTTCCTTCCCAAGGTCTGTTCGGAGACTAACTTAAATCAGTCCATTGCGCTCCCAACTTTCTTCAAACACCATTCCAACAAATTGGAATACATGTTACACAAGCTTGATGTACACAGACAACTGAGGTTCTATCTAGATAGAATGAAGGATTTCAGACAATCGGATCAACTTTTTGTCTCTTACGCAGAAAATAAGAAAGGTCTTGCAGTATCAAAAATCATATTGTCTAAGTGGCTCTCTGACTGCATCAAATCCATTTATGCTTCCACTAGTCAGCCATTAGAATCTAACGTCAAAGCCCACTCGACACAAGCTGTTTCTACGTCATTAGCTCATGCAGCTCGTTTACCCTTAGAATACCATCTGTGCAGCTGCCACATGGTCAAAACCTCACACGTTTATCACTCATTACAAAGTGGATAGGACCTCCAGGGACAGGGCTACCTTTGGTTCCACTGTGCTCAGGAATGTTCTCCCATGAGCCACCCAGGATTAGGGTGCTTGGGACGCTACCCACGTGTAAGAACAAAACAACGAGATAGAACAACTTCACATAAAGAAGTTATGTCCTTACCATAACGTTCCATGTGAGTTGTTCATCTCGCCTTTTTGTTCTTACATTCCCGCCCACCTTCCCCCTCCAGTTGAATGGGATGGTTGCCTTGGTAGATTGTTCAAGTGGTTAGTCTGTATGGCATATTCTATGTTTCCTATCTACAATCTTTTAGCTACCTTTATAGGTAGACACTATAGTTTCACTTATTCCTTTAGGGTGTCTTGGTTGCAGCATACTAGATCTGGGGATTCACAGTAGAGCATCATGGGATATACACCAGGTCTCGAGCTTCTCTGAGAGTTTGAGCTTGAAAGCGGCCGATTCGGAGCCAAGGGATCGGCTCCGACCCACGTGTAAGAACAAAAAGGCGAGATGAACAACTCACATGGAACGCTATGGTAAGGACATAACTTCTTTTTTCCTCTTCTCCCTCCCTGTCCAAAGCAGTTAGTCATCACACACACTTTGGACTTTGCTTGGTGAGCAGTTTCAGGAGGCATAAAAGTGCAAGGGATGTGGAACACCAAAGACAGGTGCAAGTACATAAATATCAAAGAGATGCTTGCCCTGATCAAGACACTCGACTCTCTGAACCATCATTGGTCCACATGACCTCTTCAAATGGTTAGAGACATTACCATCATCACGTTGTACATCAACAAGCATGTTGTACCTCCTTTGCAGACTAGCCATGTTAGCTTGGGATATAGTTTCACAGCACATTCTCACTCTACAGGCATCCTACATTCCATCAGAGCAAAACTGCATGACAGACAAGCTGAGCAGGACCTGGGCAGACCTTCACTAACAGAGACTAGATCGGGGGTCTTCCAAGATTTGTTCCATCTTTGGGGAGTTCTTCAAGTAGTCCTCTTTTTACCTTCTCTTTGAACAGTCATCTGGCAAAATTCTGTTTCTTTGAACAGTCATCTGGCAAAATTCTGTTCTAAGACTCCATGCAAGAAGGCCTGGATGGCAGAAGTCTTTCCTTTTCTTTAGACAGGAATGTTCTTGTATGCCTTTCCACTTATATTCAGGATCCAGGTAACTTTGGTTCTCCCTTCTTTTGGAAATTGGCCAGGTGCAGTTACCACAACCTTCCTTACAGAATGGATCTACTCACATAATTGCAGGGGTGTTTGATACACCCTGATATCAGTCAGCTTCAGTTGACTGCCGGGATCCATCCATCCATCCATCTATCCACAAGCCTTTTTTCCCATTTTTGCACATGGGGTCAGGGTGTCACTTTAACAGTGACAGCCATCTAGAGCCAAGGTTTACACTGCCAGATGATTAGACAGATTGACTGCCTGGATGATAGGGTCTTAATTCCTTTTAGTCACCTATGTACTGAGGATCTGCAGCAGGTACTAATGGAGGGGAAATGCATGCTACTAGAAAATTGTATATTAGCAAATGGAAAAAGTCATCTAGTTGGTGCCAGCAACATAACCAGCACCTATTCAAGGCTAGTTATTCTTTGGTTAACAATATTTGTGTGAATTACTATTTTCTGGCCTTTCGTATTCCTTTATTATGTTTCATTCATTGGGCATTTCAGCAAGTCTGCCCATGGACCCTTTTCTTTCAGAGTCTTATTTCAAAATGTTCTTGAAGAGGTTTTCATGTAAGAGGCCTGTAAGAAAACCAGTAGCCTATCCTGAGGATCTTAATTTTCTGTTATAGAAGCTAACACTTACTCCATTTGAACCAGCTAATGTAGCTTACTTGAGGTTCTTAATATAGAAAGCAGTTTTACTTATTGCTCTGACTTCTGCAAGAAGGGTATCTGAGCTGCATGTTCTTATGGTAAGTCAGCCCTACCTCGTTTTTCATAGGGATGGGGTTTTCTTCTTTTATGCCTAAAGTGGTATCTAAGTTTACTTCAAACCAAATTATCCAGCTCCCCTTTTTCGTTCCTGAACCTAAAATGAGGAAAAAAAGATAATCCATACCTTGGATGTCCACAGACAACTTAAGTATTTTCTTTACAGAATTAAATGTTTAAGATCTTTGAATCAGTTCATTTCTTGTGAAGGTAAAAATGGTTGGTTATTTCCTTTTGTTATATTCACCATAACAAATGTATTCTAGGCAGGATCTAGGCCCACTCTACCAAGGCCTGGTCTTCATCTATGACTTTTGAAAAGGGTTGAATTCACTTGGTCCTCTTCACATACTTTTCCAAAGCAGTATAAGCTTGATTCCTTCTCTAGGTGGAAGTCGAGCTTTGCTAGGACCATTCTCCAGGGCTGCTGGACCCTTCTCCTTCCACCTCACAAATATAGTTAGCTATGGTAATCTAGCCATATAGCTAAAACTACTGCTGCAGTGATCACTATGAAGAGTAACAGTAGATGTTCGAATGATCACTGATGCAGTAGCCTCTCCCTCCCTCCATCCCCCTTGTTTTCTGGTGTGTTTTTTTTTTTGTTGTTCCTATCATTGTCCTTCCATGGCTCAGCCTCCCTTTCTGTGCTGGTAGGAAAAGTCTGAAGGGCTTTGTGCCAAAATTTGTCTTTTAGTAATTTCAGCTCGAACTGCCTGACAAGTTTGGGCATGTGGAAAGTACTCTGAAGCTTTGGAAGCAAGCTGGCTGTTATATCCTTTGCATGATTTAACCAATGTAGCTAAGGTTGCTGCAGGAGTGATCATCTGAACATTTACTGTTTTGGTAAATTCAACTTACACAACTGTACTTTCTTTTGAATACACTTTTCTTCCCATTTACACATTGCAGAGAGGTCTCCTTTTCTTGCACAGGTTCTGCAAACTTGATTAGGTACACGTTTGAAGCAATGCAAACCATACTGATACACTCCCAGTTGGAAACATTATACATCACTTATAATATACCCAGTCATTTTCAGTCAAACATTGCATAGCTCATTTATATCCTGTCTTCTTTTAAATCTCATTCCTCCCCTGTATGTACTGTTTCCACAATTCCCATTTTTTGTATCTAGTTTTCTCCTTCCCTTTTCTAAATATCTCCATTCCTTGTGTTTTATCTCTGTTACTATATTCACTGCTTCTAGTGTAGTTAGTTTCGATTTTGATTTCCATTTTCTAGTAATTGCTTTTTTGGTAGCCACCATAATTAGATTCAGTAAGGCCTTACCGTGTCTAGGCAGTTGCAATTCTGTATCATAGCTCAGAAATATAATCTCCCTCATCACACCAATCTGCCAACCCAGCTCCTCCAAATCTAGTTTTGACCTCTTCTTTCAGATTTCCCTTCTCCTCAACCACCTCTCCCAGAATCTTGAAGCTATTAACCTGTTACATTGTCTTCCCGTCCATCTCAGTTCTCGGCTTCTTCTGATTTCCCCAATGATCTACCATTACCAATATCTTACCTGTACTTGTGCCACATCGTATACTTACATCAACTTTGGTTTTTTTTCCCAAAATATTTTTATTAAATTTTCACATATGACAAAGGTAATCTTTTCATTATATAAATGAAAAACATACAAAATGATACCACTTCAGTTTTAGTTTGCATCACAGACACCACTGAAACAACTATAGTTGCAAACATTATACATCAGTTGTAAACCATCCAGTCATTGTCAGTTGAGCATTATATGGCTCATTCAAATCTTGTCTTTTTAATCTCATTCCTGCTCTGCATATATTGTTACCTCAATTCTCATTTTTCCTATGTAGTTTGCTCCTTCCCTTTTCTAAAGATTCCAGTTCCAGTTGTTTTATCTCTGTTACTATATTCGCTGCTTCTAGTAAAGTTGGTCTAGACTTTGATTTTCATTTTCTAGTAATTGCTTTTTTGGCAGCCACCATAATTAGACTCAGCAAGACCTTACTATGTCTAGGCAATTCCAGTTCTGTAGCATAATTAAAAAAAAAAGAAATCATCTCCCCGATCAGTCCAATCTGCTCACCCAGTATCACCGACAGAGCAGTCTGCAGGAAATCCCTAAAGTCTGCCAGCTCATTACACTCCCAAAAAATATGTTCCCAGCTACCTCTTTCTTGCCCGTCACACCTCCAAAATTTGATTTCCACCTGAAGAAAAATTATTTGGAGTCTACTTGTGGTATACAAATACCTATGCAAACACTTTCAGGCAAAGATCCTAAATCTTCTAGACTTTGTTGCATGTTTGTGAGATATACGTATATCCCCCCATTATCTCTGTGAATTGCTTATCCAATCTCTCTTCCCAATCCTTTCTTAGCTCCTCTGATTGCTTCTTATAATTATCATGCAATGTTTTATATGCTTTTCTAATTATTCCCTTTTTAACAGCAGCTTCTGTTCTAGATTCTATTAAACCTCTACCAGTGCTGGTCTTTCATTTAGGTGCCCCTTGTTTCTTTCGCTTCGTCTATACTCAGATAATCAGTCCTTGATAGGGAAGGCACTCTCTAACATGCAGTCCAAACAAATTCTTGGCTCTCCCATTCTATTACCTTTTCCATTCTAGTTATTTGCTCCCACTACCTTGGTTCTTTTACCAGTTTTCTCCAATAAATTCCAGCCTCCTCTTTCCTGTTATCTGTATCCCTGACCACAGTCATCCCTATTGGCAAAATCTCTTTTCTCCATTCGTGTGCTGCTTTGGTTCTTAGAATACTCCCTTTTATTTTATGAATATAATACTCTGTATGATTTTGGTTGTTCTCCTTAAGAGTTGGCATCCGAAATCCCAATCTCCCCTTATTTCTTGAGCTTCCTCCCTGTGTCAGCATCATTCCTTTCCACTTTGAATTATAGTTTTCTGCTTGTGCTATGTATAAGAGCCTTAACTGTGTTTCTCTAAAATACCCCCTCAAATTAGATAATCCTAGTCTGCCTTGTTCTATTGGTAGAATCATCTTATCCCGCTTGACCCTTGATGTCTTCCCTTTCCAGATAAAATCCTTCAACTCTTTTTTTAATTCCTATCTACAACTTCTCCTCTGGTTGATAAAAGTATGCCTGACCTGTGTATAAGACTAAAGAGACTAAAAACATTTTAATTGCTTGTATCTTAGTATCCATATCTATATAACAAAGCTTCCAGTTTCTCAAATTTTGTATTATCTTCTGTTTAGTCTCTTCCCACATGTCCTTAGCTGCCACCACAGAGTCATTTCTAATCCATACTCCTAAATACTTCATTTTATCATATCCACGTACATATAGATCTTGTTGGACCAATTCGTCTGTGGGTACATACTTTACTGTTATTGCCTTAGTTTTAACTTCATTAATTTTGTATCCTGAGAAGATCTGAAACTGTCTTAAAATGTTCCATAACACTGTAATGTCCGTTTCTGGTTTTGTCATGTATAAAATAATATCATCTGCAAACAGCGTCAGCTTTTCCTGACTGCCATTCTAGTTATATCTTTGCAGATGGTTCTAAATGTAATGCAAACAACAAAGGGGAATGCAGGCAACCCTGCTTGGTTCCTCTACTGAAGCGGAAATTATCGGAGAGGACCCCACCCACTTTAATTCGCACCTCTGATCCCTCCTACATCAACTTTATTGATCTGTCCCCTCTGACCTGTTCACCACCAGTATGAACAGCAATGGGTTCAGAGCTGAACCCTGGTGAATATCCACTCCCACTGGGAACCCCTGATCTATCAATGTTTGTGGGACTTGAAACCACCACAATACTGCCCAAATTGGCTTTCTTGGACCTTGTCATATGCGTTCTTCAAGTCTAGGAATGCCCAGTTGGATTCTTTCCTCATCTGTAGCTTCTTCTCAACTGTCTCTCTGTCTCACTGCAAGCATCAGGTCACTTGTGCTGCATCCTGATCTAAATCTGAACTAATAATCTCTAATCTTACTTTGTACTACCTGTGTATCTGTTTATCAATCACCCTCTCCAGAACTTTGATACAATGTGACAGGAGTTTGATACCTCTGCACTGCCCACAGTTGTGGATGTCCCCTTTGTTCTTGTACATTGACAAGAGTATGCTTATTCTCCAGTCATCTGGGATACGCCTTTCTCTCCACACTGCTATGAGTATCCCCAGGAGCCATTTCTGCCATGTCTCACCCAGCATCTTTATCATATCAGCTGTGACACCATCTGAACCTGCTGCTTTCCCTGACTTCATTTTCCTTTGTGCTATTCTTACTTCTTCTAGGGCGGGCTCCTCTTCTTCTCTCATAATAGGCTATGTCTGGGGCAATATAGCTTCTGTTGGGTTTTCTTCACTTTGATGCTGCTGGAAGTACTCCTTCCATCTGCCTTTGCTGTCCTCTGGACTGGTGAGCAGGCTGTTTCTGACACCCCTTTTGAAGGGTGTCTGGTCATCTTTATCTTTCCGTCTTTGTCTTACAACCTGAAATAGTTTCTTTGTGACATCTACTGAGTCATATTCCAGTAGCTGGTAGCATGCCTTTGATGCTTTGTTCTTTGCTATTGCAACTACTTTCTTAGTTCCTTTGTTAGCCAACCAGTATTCCTTCCTAGCTTGCTCTATCTTTTCTATCTCCCACTTTTTCCTGCACTCTTTCTTTCTTTTGATGACTTCCTAGACTTGTGTGTTCCACCACCAATGTTCTTTATGCACCTTATTTGCATACCTGGCTTGGGCCCATATCTGTTCTGTAGTCCTCACACATGCTGTTTTGAGGTACTGCCATTCTTCAGCTCCACCTATTTCCTCCTCTTCTTGGAGTGCTGGAGGTCTGAGTAATTCCTTGAACTGTTGTACTCTCTCTCCAGTCAATCTCCAGGTCTTCAGCCTGGTCTCTGTTGACCATAAAACCTTCTCTGACCATTGCTTACAGCTGATTGTGGTAACCACTAGTTTATGCTGTGGGCCAATTGATTCGCTGGGGATGACTTTGCAATCATTGATTCTACATCAGTGTCCTTTCCTTACAGCGAGGAAGTCTACCTGAGTTGCATGTTGGCCAGTCTTGTATGTGATCTTGCAACTGTCTCTCTTTCTGAACCATATGTTGGATATTATCAAGCCATTTGCCAGACAGAAGTCTAGATTGGCCTCTGCTTCTTTATTCCTGTTACCCCACCCATGTGAACCCAGGCAGTCCTTGTATCCTGTTCTTTCTGTCCTGATATGTGCATTTAATTCACCCATTATCAACACCAATTCATATTGTCCTGCTTTATCTAGTAGGTCTTGCAACTGCTGTATGACTGCCCTCTTTTCTTCACTATCACACCCCTGCTGTAGGGCATAGGCTGAGAGTATGAATACTGCCCTATCATTACACTGGAGTCTGATTGCTATGATTCTGTCACTAATTCTGATGATATCCTTCGCTGCCTTCTGATGCCTCTCTCTCACCACAGTTTCTACACCATTTCTACCCTGTCGTCTTCCTTAGTAGTAGACTCTGGATCTCAAGCCAAGTGTTTTTGCTGCACTGCCCTTTCATCTTGTTTCTTGGGTACATAAGATTTCCAAGCTCCTCTGTACCATCATGTCATCCACTTCCACCCTGCATCCTGTCAGTGAACCTACATTGCATGCAGCAATTCTTAGTTCATGTTTGGCAGGTTGATTGGTTTTACATCCAGCTTTGGCTCAAAAGAGTTATACCAGGTAACCCAGGCTGGGCAACTGGACACTGTCCGTCCAGTAGCTTATTGACCCAGGGCAGCAGGGCTTTATGTCAGGCACACACTGGCCACTAGAGACACACACACCCCTCTCTCTGTGTTAGCACGGGTCCCTGGCATAGGTCAGATGGCATAGGTCAGAGTAGGTCGTGTCCTCAAGCCATTTATCACCGGGAAATGCCCATGCCTATTTGATGACATTAGTCAACATGACCGATCACCTAGAGCCATATTTTGCAACATCAAGTGGCTAGCCCTGCCACAGCATGCAGTCTGTTATCTATGTTCTCCTATTTTGAGGATGCTGTGCACTACAGGAGATGCCTAAAGTGGCTGATCTGTATAACACTTTCCCCTATAGGGCACCATGGAGAGCTATTGCCCACAGCTCCATTCATTAATGTGTTTGAGATAGAAACACTCAACATGTTTTTTGGAAATGGGAAGAACCCCACAGAGACACAGGGAGACCATGCAAACTTCAAACAGGCACTGGCTGGAGGTTAGGATTGAATTTTATACCTTTTGAATGTGAAGCGAAGACCTTAACCATTATGCCAACTGGTTAAGGTCTTCACCTCCCATGCAGAAGGAAAGGAAGTTGTATTTGAATTTGGCTATCAGTTTTATGCATTACTGCCATTGTGCCTGGGCCATTGCTGAAAAAGGTCCCTTACTTGGTGATCTAATATATATATATATATATCTGTGTGTATTTATATATAAAATAAGGTGACATCTATTCCATTTGCTGTTCCAAGGTCTCCACTTTTCTCTGTTATTCCTTTATTGTGAGATTTTTTTAGCTGTTGTGATTAGTATGTTGTCTGCCTGGATGTCAGTGGGGCAGATGCCATATTTTGTACTTTTCAGTGGAAGCCCACTACCTGTATCCAGAATGCTGAGGCATGTACTGATTGGATGTCAGTCACCTGGTTGTCCAGTGTTTCTTCATTTCATGCTAGAGATTGCATGAGCTTTACACAGGAATACTACACTCTGTTGCAAAAAGTTAGGCATACTTCGGGAAATCTTAATACATAAGCTAAAAATGGGAAACTACATTTATTTCCAGCAAATTCTGATTAAGATGGAATGTGGTCGGCTGACTCTGACCAATTACTTTCCCCTTATATGGACATTGATTCCGCAGATAAGGATTCCCTGTCATATAGCGGTCTCTATCAATTTTGGAAAATATTCAGATTTAACAAAATACCACTTTAAACAGAATACTAAGGTGCTGTCATTACCCAAAAATAAATATGTACATTTTTGATACTTCTTAGCCACTTACCATATCTCTTTCATTCCATCTTTTTTACATGTGCATTATCAGTTTTTCCTCCAGCTTAATATTCAAAGCTGTAAAAAAGCAAGTTCTTCATAGCACAATAGTAATTTAAGATGTGAAGTTGTTCAATCTCGACGTTTGTTCTTTACACGTGGATTCGGAGCCGATCCATCGGCTCCGAGTCGGCCGCTTTCCAAGCTCAAGATCTTTGAGTAGCTCGAGGCACTGTCCCTATCCCATGATGCTCTCCTACCAACCCCAAATCTAGTTTGCCGCTGCAATGGATCACACGATCTTTGGAGAAATCTCGGGCCAGTAACCTTTTTTTCTTCTTAGAAGTATATAAAATTACTTATTTAGTCTATCAGGGATTTGATATTTGTGAGACTTCTCATATTTCTTGTAATTGTTGTTCAACGAGTTAACTGGATATTATATTTTTGTCTTTCTAATTCAGAGTGGTTGCTGCTAGGCCTTTAGCCTTTCTTGAGATGCATTTACTAGACAGGGCTCTGTCAAATTTAATTCCCCATCCCCTCATCATTCATAGAATTGTTGTATTTGAGTGTTTTTTGTGTCAAATAATTTTGCAGTTTAGGGATCTGAACTTTCTAAGGAGTTCTTAGTGGTTTTTCGACTTATTGACATCATTGTTATCAGGGATCTGATATTTGTGTGTGTTTTCTTTATATCATGTCTGAGAAACAAAAATCAGGATTTAAAAGGTGTGACTGTGGACAGAAGATGTCCATCACCGATAACCACGTTTCTTGTATGTATTGCTTGGGTCCACTACATTTTCAAGAGGATTGCTCTATCTGCCATTCCTTCAGTGGCAGGGTTTTATTAGAAAGGCAAAGGAAATTGGTGGATAGAGGGCTGTTGAAGCCAGATTTTCAAGAAGCATTAAACAAGACTGACCAGACCTCCAAGTCCTCAAAGGGGTTGAAGTCTTCTAAGGTGTCATCGGAGCACAAGTCTTCTGTTCCAAACACCTCTGGGAAGACTCGGTCACCAGCTAAGCAGCCTTCAGAGCCGTGCACTGAAATCTTACCTCGGAGCCAAATCATAGTGTTGGAGCCGGTGTTGGAAGTTTTAAAGTCCCTGATCCTTAAGTCGGTGGCTTCTTCGGCTCCTTCGACCCATTCCAGTACCCTTTCCAACATCGATGTGGACTGCGTGGTGCAGAGAATTTTGGTGAACCAGGCCCTGGCCAAATTGCTTTCAGCTTCGACCCAGCTGGCTTTAAAGCCTACAACCCCCCCACCATGATTTCTGCTCCTCCTCTGAGGCCAGTTGAGCCTTTGGAGCCAGAAAGAGAGGATCCAATAGTGGTGGAACCCTCAGAGCTGAGGCCTGTTCCAGTGCCCTTGGCTCTGTTGACCTTGACTTCTTCAGTTTTGATCGAAAAGTCTCGGAGCCGAAACTCTCTCGCTGGTACCTGGGGAGAGAGTCGAACCGATGCTTCGGTTCTGACTCTCCCTTTTGGGGCATCGGCACAGATGAGCTCGGTTCCGTCCTCTGGTTCAGAGCCCATGGTCTTGGCCCCTGGGAGGTTGCCGTCTTCTTCAAAACCGGTGGACTCCTTTGGTCGGGAAACCGGTGCCTTTGATGCCATGAGGAGGGTCATGTCTGCTAAGACCCTTACCTCTTTGGATCTTTCCTCTTCCTCCCCTAAAGGGCTGTGTTTTGTCCCTATACCACAGGTCCCCACCAAGTGTTGAGACCCAGAGGCTCAGGTAACCCCATTGGGTGACCCCTGCTTGACTGAGACTTCACCAGACGCCCCCACTGATGAAGTCCCCAGAAAGAGACTGTGCAAAAAGAGGCATTCGGATTCCCCTCAGGAATCCTTAACATCAGACACCAACTTAAAGGAATCAGAAGGGTCCCCACGGTCCTCCTCTGAGGATGTCTCATTTGCAGACATCCTGGAAATATTAAGGCAGAGGGGTGACTGGCAGTCCCTTACCCCTACTGAGGATGAGTCTGTGCTTCTGAAGGCCTTGGGTCTCAACCTTCCACCTCCTGGGTTACTCCGCCCTTTGACAAATTAATGGACTTTGTCGCTCAAAGGGTGTGGGAGTCTCCTGATTCCATGGAACCGATCCCTAGGAGGCCCAACAAATTTATCACCTCCCATTAAGACAGGTCTTTTCTTACGAAGGGAGTCCCAATTGATGCCATGGTGGTAGCGGCCACCAAGAAAGAGATGTCAAAAACCTCTTCTCATGTTCATCCTCCTAATAAAGACTCTAGGACTATGGACAGATACGGGAAACGCATCTTTAGTTCTGCGACATTTGCAATGAGATCGCTCAACTATTTAACCCACTTTACCTGTCTTCAATGAGATCTCCTCAAAGAACTTGGAGATACTCTACAGGGCAAAACAGATGATGCTGTTTCTGAGAAAGTAACGGCACAGCTTAACACCCTTAATTCTATTGTGAACTCGTCCATGCGGCTCATTTCTTATGCAGCCAATGGATTGAGCTGGGCAGCAGGTTCAGCGGTAGCTCTGCGGAAGCCTTCAAGTCTTCCTTTGTTAATACCCCATTTGATGGCTCTTCCTTGTTTGGGCCTAAAGTCAAGGAGACACTCACTAGGTGTGTGCAGGAAGGAAAGACTCTATCTGCCGTAGGAGTCTGTTTTTTCACCCCCACTAGACCATACCCCAAAGGGCAGAAAGATGGAAAAATGTGGTTCCGAAAGTCTCAAGGAGCTTTCCAGAACACACGTAGTGAACCCCCCTCCAGGGGCAGAGGAGAGGGGTATAATGGTAGACGTCACCCAGGCGGTAGAGGGAGTCCACAGAACCAGGGTGACAGGGAGTATTTCCTTGGCAAGCCCCATCAGCGCTCCTGAGAGAAGGCCCAACCGTCCTGCTCTGGAGGCAGTCGGGGGTCGCTTAGCTTTATACCCAGACACCTGACTAGGAATTACATCAGATTCTTGGGTAAAAAGCATAATTACCAGAGGTTACATCATTACCTTTTCAGAATCCCCTTCCATTCGTACAGGAATCCCAGACATTCCACCCAGTCTGCGGAAGCTAGCAGCCATAGCAATGCAAAGGCTGCTAGAAAAAAAAGAGTCATCCAGCCAGTCCCAGCGGACCAGATAGGATCCGGAACTTACTCCAGTTTCTTTTTAGTTCCAAAGAAAACAGGGAACTGGAGGCCCATCTAAGCCCTCAGCAAACTAAACACCTTTGTCAAAAAGGAAAAGTTCCGGATGGTCACGCTTCATTCGATACTTCCGTTTCTCGAAACGGGCAATTGACTGTGCTCTATAGATCTCAATGATGCGTACTACCACATAAAAATGGCCAGGCCATCCAGAGATTACTTGCGTTTCCGACTGGGGGCCAGTCGCTACCAATTCTGAGCTCTGCCCTTTGGTCTCACCGCAGCCCCCAGAGTGTTCACCAAATGTATGGCATTAGTCACGGCTCACCTGAGATGTTTAGGATTTAGGGTGTTTCCATATCTGGATGACTGGCTCCACACCTCCCCCACCAGGCATCAACTAATTTGCGCCAGAGATTACACTATCAACCTGTGTTCCAGGTTGGGCATAACCTTAAATTTCGAAAAATCTGCTTTATTGTCATTGCAGCATATTTCCTTTATAGGAGCAGATCTAGACACCGCCACCTCCCTGGTCAGATTGACTCAAGAAAGAGTGATATCTTTACGAAGTCATGTGTTCCATTTGTTAACGGAAAGGAGAGTTCCGGCATTCCAGATTCTGAAGCACCATGGCAGCTACACTCATAGCGGTTCCTCTGGGACGAATGCACATGAGGAGACTCCATTGGTTACTATTCACACAGTGGTCTTAACAGCTTCCAATGTCGCACAAGATTCTTCTGACAAATGCTTGCAAAAAGGACCTTCTTTGGTGGTTGAACAGCCACTAAGTTACTGTAGGTTGCCCATTTGTACTTCCCCCTCCCACAGCCACAGTGACCACGGATGCTTCCCTGATAGGGTGGGGGGCTGTTTCAGGGAAGAACTGTCCAAAGCACTTGGTCAGACATGGAATCTCATTTGCACATCATAGTACAGTAGTAATTTAAGTTTCCGTATATAAAAAACTTGTGACTGCTGGTGTAGTTGGCCTGGCTACTTCAAAAGTGAGGGGAATCCTAAGGAAACAGCTGCTTTGAACATCCATACATCATGGAAAGTAGAATCTTAGATGAGTTTGGAAAGAAAGTTTTTAACCACTAGACCCCTGGTGTGCATTACCAGGGTGAGTCTGTTAATGGCACAATACATTGTTGTGATTTACCCTTAAAGAAAAGAGCTAACATTGACATAAACTGCTTAGACAGTGGTGGCCTGTGTCATCAATACAGCTTTTATATGGCTAATGTCAGACTTATAGCTGCTGCTTCAGTTATTTTTTAGCATACTATGTGCAGTGTTCAACACCCAGCTTTTCCTTGTGCATGCTAAAGGACACCTTTTTCTTGATCGTTTTCATAAGATCTTTGTTTATTGTTGAAGAAATTAGAAGAAAGAAGTAAGCCCATAGAAAATTAAATAGGTGTTCCGCCCACCAGTACCAAAATATTCCTGAAATTTTCTTGCACTATAGGTGCATAGGAGATTATTAGACTAACAGTTTAAGAGCCCTTACAAGCCTAACTAGTATAACCTGATTTTACCCAGTAGATGGCCCTTAGGGGCAAGAGGATGGCATGGATTTTTGCCTATGCTTTGAGTATCTTGCAGATTGCCCCTGTCCATAAGGAACATAGGCACTACCCCAGGTGTGAATTTGCAGATCCTCATCCATTTATCCAAACTGCATTTGAAGAGGGCCAGGGAAAGGCTCTGCTTAATGTGAATAGGAAGGCTGTTCCAAAGAAAGGACAATCTCTGAGACACATATCTGTCTCTCCTGCATTTTTTGTTTGAGTTGCTTGCTAGGTTTAGATCCCTAGATCTAGTGATCCTCATGCTGTTTGACTTGCGATGTTTAGCAGCTGCATCAGGGCTAGATTTTTGAGTGCCTTGTAGGTCAGCCATAGGTCACCCCTTAATAGTTGGTAGTAGACAGAGTAAAGAGATAGGGCTTTTAGTCTATCCACATAGGCAGGGCATGTTGTTTACACCCTGTGTTTTCTTTGTGAAAGGCCTCTGAGGTCACTTTAGCTGCTGTAAGTGCCTAATCAAGTGCATGCTAAATGACACATTGTACTTGATTGTTGGTCTAATGAGGGCTGAGTACAGTGAGATTGTAAAATCCTTGGATCTGGATGCCATACCTTTACCTATAAGTTGTGCCACATAAAAGCACTTCCTCACCACTTTGAACACATAGCGGTCAAAGTTCAGGCTGCTATCTAGCTGTGTACCTAGATCTCTCACCTCAGAGTCTACTCTTAGGGGCGTGCTATTGATGTTTTAATTTGCAGGGGTATTTGACTTCCCCATGGGTATGATAATGCATTATTTTGCATTCAGTTTTAGGCCATGGTTATGGCACCAATCATCTGTCTGATCTAGACTCTCCTGAAGGATATCTACATTGTTAGGGGAATTGGTGATTGCCCCCAGCTCCCCAGCTTGCAGTTGTTGGCAAACTTTGTCATCAAGAGACCTTCTACATTAGCCTTGACTTCAGAGAAGAATATTCTGAACAAGAGTGGTCCCAGCTGAGCCCTGTGGTACACCACACATATGTCCTATCAGAGAGCCAATTGGCTATCCCTCTGGTGATGTAGGAATTTATGTGCGGTTTTGCAAGTTTATTTATAATATGTGAGTGGGGAATTTTGTCAGATGCCTTGGCCAGGTTGAGATAGGCAATATGTATTGTTTTATCCTCAATCATGGCCTTAATGACTTCATCGAATAAATCCACCAGATTCAGTAGGCATGACCTGCCCCTGACAGAGACGAATTGGATCGTGTCCAGTATTTGTGTCTCTTATGTCATTATGATGTCATCTTGATCTTTTTGGCACAGCACAAGCAAACCTAATATCATGAACGTAAAGTAAAGAAAAGAAAAAATAATAAGAGGCAGGCCTGGAAATCAAAATGCCTGCAGCATTGTCATTATTAACACTACCAGTAGTAAATGGACAGACTATGTAACAACACTAATCACTGACTACCCATCATTCATAGTTATTTACCTTTCTGTCCACACCCTACTTCCCAGGAAACTGTAGCTGTTTTTCAACTCTGACTTACAATTACATCAAACAAGTGTGTCAAAGAGATAGCGTCAACAGGATACACCATAGAGATTTATGCAACTCCTTTTCTAGGGCCCATTCCACATATTCAAAGAGATAATTTTGCCTTGTCCTTGACTATAATTTAATACCTGCTGGATGTTTACACTTTGCAGCCATTATACTTGGCAGGAAGATGAAAAGGATTTTATTCAGGGCTGCTACATGGGGCAATAAATGAAGATCAGTAGGCACCCAAACTCACAAGTCTGAGCAGGTTTATCCAACAAAAAGTTAATAATTTTGATAATACAGCCATTACATCCTTTTTATTGCAGAATGCATTTGTGTTACTTTTGTACATGCAGGATGTTTATCTAAATATACTTGTCCATAAAGCTTAGAAGCATTTTTGCAGATTTTGTATTTGTTATTGTGTGTGCATGTGCCTCTGTGGGTGTATGTGTGTGTGTGTCTGTGTGTGTGTGTGTGAGTTTTGGGAAAGGGGTGAAAATTCCCATTACCAATTCAGTTTCTTGCCATTTGTGTTTTCTGCTGTTCTCAGATTAATTATCAAATGTTTGGGTCCAGTATTTGCAAATATCAAACTTAAGGAATTTCTTAACTAGATGAGTGTCCTATTTAGGCTTCTTCAGTTTAGAGTTTAACTCTTGCATTTCAACCAGTTTTACTTTTTTAGAGAATGCAAAAGCTTATTTGAGAAGTTTGCTAAACCCTGGGGTGCTAAATTTCTTCTTCATATGCAGTTTTAGTGGTGTAGAAACTGATGTCCTTCATGTGAATGCTGTTGTAGTATTGCTCACACATGGGGGAGTATCCTGCTACAGATATCATAGGTACAGAAAGTATGTGAAAGCTTGGGTACTATCCCCTTGTGCCATACATTTGCCCTGTGACCTAGTCTCAAGAGAACTCTGTCAGAGCTTTCTTGCCACCAGCCAGAAAGAGAGACTTCATCTATTACTTTGATCTGCCAGCCATATGGCCTGTTCCCATTTCTGTTGCGAGTGAGCAGATAATTATCCCCATTGAGGACCCTTCCTCTTTCCCTTAGCTTTTGACAAAAAGTTATTTCTTGTCAGCTAAGAGGCGTACATTTGATTGAAGGATTCGAATACCATATAAAGACAAGCAGTCAAAGTGTTTACTTCGACTATGTCATAACCTCATCTTTGCGTATTCCATTTGCAAATCATTTGTCCCTAAAACTGTAAGTTAGTTAGCCTCTCTCAACATTTATCTATAAAAAACAGTGAGAAAGAGAGCTCACGCAAAGGAGCATGGCTTCTGAATCTTCCCAGTCAGACGTCCCTTAATAGTCACCTAGGTTCAGCAAGTTGAAGCCTTGGGAAGTTTATGTTGTCTGGTCGGACCTGGGCATTCCTGCTGTGGCACTTGATGAACTCTCAGATCACCTAGTTTTGGTTATGGCTCCCACTGTCCTTTTCCAGTTGGAGACCAACAAGTTGGAACATTTTGGCATGTCTGTTTCAACTGATCAGACGGATGACAGGGCCACAATGGAGAACCCTGGATGATTATTTTCATGGGCCAGAGGGCATACCACAAATTCTTGTCTGAGAGGAACTTTATACATCCCTTACAGAGGTACGTAAGGGGTTGGATCTTCCTTGCTTCAGTTCTGCTGAGACTCCAAAGAAGAAGCAAAAACAAAACATACCTCTGCTTCTGCTACTTCTGCTTCTAGGGACCCACAGAAACACTAGACTTTTGAAGGCAATTATGTCGTTGAAATTGCCTCTGTTCCTTTCTTCCCCTGCTGCCTTTTCCCCTCACAAGATAGTAAGAGACTCTTCTTCAGAAGATGAAAACTGTGAACCAGAGGTGGAATCTCTCGTTTATTCCTCCCAAAACCATTCTCTAGTAGATTTTTTGAATAAGATGACAAGGATTCCCTTTCCCCTGATTTACCCCCAAGAGGAACTTTCCTTTGAAGACACAGTTTTGAAAATAATGTAGCATTTTCAATAGCAGGGTAAGCAAGTATCATATGTGCAAACTATGTACTTTTAATGTATGTATGTATGTATGTATGTATTATTGTTAATTTGTGCAATTATATAACTGTAATATTCTTTTTTTTAAATACATTTTATTAAAATAATTTCATAAAGATACAATTATTAACAGAAAACTGAGCATATTTTTTTATATTAAGGATAAAAAAAAACTAAAACACAAATAAAAAAATCAAATAAAAGACAATGAACTATGTACATCGATGTCCACTATACTATAGGTAAATACATTAACTTAAAACAAGTAAATAAGATCAGGTTAATAGTTTTAAGTTATTAACTTTCTAATAATTCAATTATGTTTCAACCATTGAAATATTAAGAGAAGCTACGCCTGAATATTCTTCTTTTTTTGAATGTATACATGTTCACGTCTTGCTTATTTTTCTGGAGTTTTTCACCTCTGGTCTGCAATGAAAATGGGCCTTTGGCTCAACTGGACTAATCTGGTTAACAAATGACAAATAAATAAACTAATTAATTAATTAATTTAATTAAAAATCCTTCTTGGGATCCAGCTTGCAATATCCATTGAATCTGACAAACCTACTAAACTTTTTTCATCTTGTAATGCTTTGCCTAATGTCATTGACAGCAGAGGTATGGACAGGTATGAATAGAAAGTGTAGACCTTTCCTGGGCTTTCTTTCTGTGCCATTAATCACCAAACTCGTATGATTAGCTATATTTTATCTATTTTGGGTAATGTGAATAAGTTGATGATGTTGCATCTGAATCTGACAATAAATCTACCTTGTCCCTGCTGAGTTCTTTTACTAAGGTACAACAGATGCATCTTCTAGAGCTGCTGCAATTGGATCTGTGTTAAGGAGAGAAGATGTCAAGACCAAGTTTGTTAGATACTCCTTTGGATAGAGAAAATCTCTTTGGTTCAACAACTGCTGAAATAAAAAAACAACGTCAAGAAGGAGGAAATATTTGCAGGATTTTAAAATGATTTTTCTGTCACCTGTCCCAAAATTCCAAAGAAATTATCCACTCAAAGCTGGACCTTTTCTTCATGAAGACCAAAAATCTCATCAAAAGGCTAAAACATTCTATAAAAAGAAGTACCAAGAGAAGTCCAAATCAGATTTCAAAGAACCAAAAGGTTACTTTTTGACAGATTAGCCTGCTTGTGACTCTTAGCTTCCTTTCTGCCTTCCCTCATCTACCTCAGTCAATCTCCTCTTACTCTAAGACATTTTGTCAGTACCTCATGTGGAGACTGTTTTCTTCAAACCAGTAGGTTCTCAACATCATTGAGAAAGGCAACAAATTAACCTGGTTTCCCCCTGAAGCCCATTCTAGAATTCATTGTGTCCCCAAACCAAGAGATTTTGCCAATACTGCTGTAATTGTTTTCTCAGGGGAACCATAGCATTAATTCCCCTTCACCAGGACAGAAAGAGGTTTTCTTCAAGACTCTTCTTGGTTCCAAGAATAGAGGGCAACTGGAGGCCAATTTTGGATTCAGCAGTTCATCACACCTTCTTAATTATAATGCTGTCTCTGTGAGCTCTTCTGCCAGTGATCCTTCCTCAATCTTTCTTAGTGACCTGGACCTCAAGGACACCTATCTTCGTATCCCCTTTTCATCCAGATCATAGAAATTCTTTCTATGCTGTGTCTTACAATTTAAGTTTCAGTTTTACTGCTTTGGTCTTTGGTCTTTCTGTAGCTCCAGGGATATTTACCAAATGCCTAGTTGCTGTCCTAGCTTTCTGCAGGTTCCAGGTTATCCATGTATTCCCTTGCATAGATTATATTTTTCTTCAGTCCTCTTTAAGAGACAGGCTTCTTCAAGATATCAAACTGATAATGGATCTTTTTCTTCTCTTGTTTTTTTCCCCTAAACTTGAAAAATTCTGTCCTTCTGCCCTCCCAAGATCCTTTTTTTCTAGGTTGCCACCTGAACATTGTCCCATTGATGGCATTTCTTCCTCAAGACAAAATACAGTTGATGATTTCTTACTTTCAGTCTCTCCTTACACTAGCATTGACTCCTGAGTAAGATGTATTGAGAGCCCTGGGGTACATGGTTTCAGCCATACAAATAATGCCTTTTGCCAGACTCCACATAAGACAGATTGAGTGGTTCCACAAGTTAATTTGGGCGCAGACATCCCCTGATCTTCCCAACTGCTTTCTTGCCTTTCAAAAAGAAGGAATTCCTTTTGTGGATCAACCAGTTATCACTCAATCCAGAATTCCCCATTCTGGTTCCCTCTTCCCACCAGGAAGTTTCCATGGATGCTTCAGACTTTGCTTAGGAGGCATGTTCTATGAGAATCAAACTCCAAGGTATATGGTCAAGGCAGAAAAGTAGCAGCCACATAAATATTAAAGAAATGAAAGCCCTAATCCTGGCTTTGCAATCTCTGCATTACCTCTGATCTCCAAGAACTGTTCAAATCCTGATAAACAATACTAATGTAATGTGGTACATCCGCAAACTAGGAGGAAACAAATCTCTGCATACTTGTAATAGCAAAGTGGGAGATAGTGATCAATCACAATCTCCTCCTTCTAGCAGCTTATATTCCCTCAGAGGTGAATTCAGTGGTGATTTATCTGAACAGATCCAAGGCAGTCCCTGACAAGTTGATGCTCAACAGAGAGGTCTTCTTGCATATTATACAGCAGTGGGAAATTCCGCAAATAGATCTGTCCCCCTCCCCCTTTCACTAGGCAGCACAGACTGTTCTGCTCCAGAGTTCCATGCCTAGAGGCTTGAAGAACATATACCATGTTAGTCTCATGGAAATGGAAATTCCTTTAGGCGTTTTCTCTCTTTCCTCTTATTACAAAGGGTATTTTCAGAATCAAGAAGGGTAACCCAGAGATGCTGTTAGTGACCCCAGTTTGGCCTGGACAACAATGGATGTCCTTCTACTCCTCTTTTGTAGTATTCTTAACATGAGGAAGTTGCTTGCTGCAACGACTCTGCTTCGACTAGTATACAAAAGACTTTTACTACCAGGGGTGCATGGTATGTTGCATGTAGGCTACTGTTGGACATCGGCCATAAAAGGGATGCATGCAAGCACCCTCCTCAGAACTTCTTTACTGCCAGTCTAGACGCTTCACCCGTACATACAGTCTGCTTAACAAAGTAGCTATCATCTCAACATTTCAGATAAGTGCCCCTTTGGGGAATCCTTTTTCTATTTTTTGCATTGTGGCTAGGTTTAATGTCATCCAAGAAAGGCAAATGTTCTTGTGGACGTCGGATTCCACATAAAGACAACCACCAGCAGTGCCTTTTCATTCTCGGGCCTACCCACGCCCACAGATCTTGTTCGATCTGCCAGGCCTTTGTGCCCAAAACCTTGAGATGTAGGTTAGCTTCCCTTTCCATTTACTAAGAAAATCAATGTCTGGAACTCCTCAAGAAGAGCGCTATGGAGGGTTCCACAGGGCCTGATGCCAAATCCCTCGTTAAGTGTAAGGCCCAGAAGCATAGGTCTGAAGCTTTTGCTGCACCTCCGGTGGCAGATGTCTCTCCCAAGGCAGTTATTAGCCTGGAGAATCATACAGCCCCTACTTCCAAACCACAGCTGAGCCCATAATGGAAGCCGCCTTGGAGCAGGATGATAGCATGTCCTTGGTGGTAATGTTGGCATCCAGTACAGATGTCCGGGGGGACCCTAGACTCATAATATACGAAGGCTCCGAAATTGTAGTTAAGGAGGATGTGAATTCTGACATCACAGAAACCAGGCCTACGTCCAGTCCATTGAGCCTGCCTAAGATAGAAATACATGCTAAAAATAAACAAAAAACAAAGATTTTGTCACCACCCTCTTGATCCGATTCAGGATTGGAAAAATTTTACACTGGATATTTTTAATTTCCTTACGTCTCTTAGACCTCCTCCTGGGGTTTCAGTCCTGGCTACGCCCTGGGTTACCTCTCCACAGAAGAGGGTCAGAAAAGAGGCTCCTTCCGAGGAGGAAGAGCCTTCAGAGGATGAGTCTTTAGCGTACTCTTCTCAAATCCCCTCCCCACTGGATTACACTTTCAGAGAAGAGGACACCAGCGGCACTGACTCTCCAATAGAGGAAATTACCTTTAGTGAGACCTTCGGTAAGATGAGGGAGCATTTTAAATGGGACAGCTGTCAGATGTCTGAGGTCCAAAAAAAAGATACTACGAACTACTTCAGGGTAGACACTTCCAGTCCCTCAGTTGTCCCTCCAGTCCTGCCTGCCTTCTTAGATGTGTTTGCATCCTCCAGTAAGACCTCTGGCTCTCAACCCCCCTTACCTAAGAAACCAGACAGATTCTACAAGATGCCTGAGGACTGTAAGTTCTTGTTCAAAGTCCCTTCTGCTGACCCTTCCGTCATCACTGTGGCTTCTGATAAGGCCTCTAGGCTGCTTCCTTACACCACCTTGCTTCCCTCTGATAAAGACAGCAGACATATGGAAAGGTTGGGAAAAAAGTTGTACGCTTCCACCATCCTCATCGTTAGGGCTGTAAACTATCAGACACACATGGCTAAGTATACTTTGGAACTTCTGTCCCTACTTTCTAAGATTATTTCTGATGTGCCAGACTCGGATAATAAATATTTGGCATCCTCTCTAATTGGAGCTTCCTCTCAAGTGGCCTGACACTCCATAAAATGTAGCTACAATGCTGTGGAGGCTTTAACTAGTGCAGCTGCCACAGGCTCAGTCCTGAGGAGATTTGCCTGGTTGAGACTACAACCTGTACCAGAGGGCATTAAATCCAAACTCATAGATGTCCCTTAGACAATTCAGCTCTGTTTGACCCTGCTGCTGCAGAATTGTTCAAAACCTTACAGGAGAAAGGAAAAGAGAAGGTCAGTTGTCTGTCTGCTGCCAGAATCTGCCACATCACACACGCACTCCTCCACAAGTACAAGTATGACTCTGTCATTGTCCATGGTGGTGTGAATGACTTGAGGCGTACCTTCCTGGACTATATAAGAGAGACATGATTGAGGTCTCAGAGTATGTGCTCTAGGTAGGTATGACCCTAGCCCTAAGCAGCATCCTACCTTCACCAAAATGTTACCACAATACTAGCAAAAAATAATTGACTTCAACAATTGGCTTAGCTTCTAGTGTCATTCTAAGGGGATTAAGTATCTGTCTGCCTGGGATGACATGGTTGACAGGCCTTGATGCTTTGCCAGAGATGGCCTCCACCTGTCACCACTAGGATTCCAGATCCTGGCCAAGGCTCTCGCCTCCCCCTTTGTGCTTTTTTTAGGCAGTGTCCCAAAGACAAATCTTCCAACATAAAAGATCTGCCAAAAAGCAAATTGAATGCCTTGCTGCTTAACGTTAGGAGCCTTAACCTGAAAATGCACTCACTGGAGGCTCTTCTTGCATTGAAAGATGCTGATGTCTATACGATCACGGAAACTTGGTTCAGGGCTGCAGAAAGCACCCCTGCCTTAACAGGCTATACCTCATTCCATACATTCCTGCCCAACATGAGGTCAGGAAGACTAAGGGTGGTGGAGCCTGCATCTTCATTAAGGGACAGGCAAACCTCCAGACTGGTTTGCCAGCATGATGCACTGGAACTACTCCAGGTGCAACTGACAGTTGACAAGACACCCATCCAAGTTATAGCCAGCTACAGATACCCCCTCCATGACTCAAGACACCCACT
This sequence comes from Protopterus annectens, assembly GCF_019279795.1. Lineage (NCBI taxonomy): Eukaryota > Metazoa > Chordata > Ceratodontiformes > Protopteridae > Protopterus > Protopterus annectens. Next base: position 378,006,102 of record NC_056745.1, read on the forward strand.
CCTCTTACCTGAATCTACTTGACTCCATCCAGGTACCCAATAAAACCTTGATCTTTGGTGACTTCAACTACCGCACAATAGACTGGTTGAACTATTCCTGCACTAATGCACTCACTCAGCCATTCCTTGATGTCATCAATTCTAACACACTAGACCAGATCATCTCATCCCCCAGAAGGGGAGATAACATTCTGAACTTGGTTCTCACCAACATGGGTGACTGCTGCACCATTCCCATAGTACGTTCTTTGCTGGTGAGATCAGATCATTGGACTGTCTCATTTGAAGTTTCTATCCCACCCAACCCCTCCCCCCAGCTATAATAAAGCTAAAAAAGCTTCTTAGAAGCTGACGACAGCCTCCTAAGGGAAGATACCTGTAGCTTCACACCACCGCCTCCCTCAGAGGATGCAAACATCTATGCTGAACAGTATTCCAGTACAGTATACAAGCACTTGTACAACTGCATGGACTCAGACATACCCAACAGAACTAAAACCTGCTCCTCAAGGAAACACAAACCTGTTTGGTGGACATCCTCTATCAACAGGCTTTACAACAAAAGGAAGAAACTGTTGTCCAAGGGTAAAAAGGAACAAATTCCAAATTGGAAAAACTCACTCCTTAGCCTCAACAAGCAAATTAGATCACTAGTGAAAACCTCCAAAGCCAATTATGAATCAAAATTAGCCTCGGAAACAAAGGGAAACCACAAAGCCTTCTTCAGTTATTTTAGAAACCTTCATGACCAAGCCCAGGTTTGTTCCGAATTAGTACTTAACAGCATTGCTTACATTGATCCTGTTGACCTAGTCAACTTGCTAGCAGACAGGTACACCCCCTTGTCCTCCCCAAACACCCTTTTGACATCTTCGGTACTTATCCTGCACCTCACATCTCCATAGATCAAGTGTTAAGGACCCTATCCAAGGCAAAGAACACTGCTTCCATGGGACCTGATAGTATCCCAGGCTGTATTCTGCACCATCTCCAGCAAGAACTGACTTCGCCATTGAGCCCAAAGTGAAGTAAACTCTGCACGTACGGTAGCTGCAAGGTCACATTCCAAACATGAACAGTTCAAAAAGCACAAGACCAGCAAATAGTGTCAATTTTCACCAAACTTTTTATTTCATTGTGCAAAAGCACAGAGTAAAAATCAGACCGGTTTCGGCTGTACTATTACTTAGCCTTCATCAGTGTGAATACATTACAACATTTTACTCATTACATGTAATTGAAAATTAAACATGTGACCAATTAAAGGTACTCATTTAATCCAGGTTTAAACAAACCCCCTAACTTAATGATCCATTTTTTCTCCTTTTTCTCCAGGGATTTGTATGTATTTTGGGCAAGAAATAAATGTATTGTTGACTGGGATCTGTTAGTGTCAAGTGTAGCTTGGTAGTGTTATTAATGTGCCCTCCTCCAATGCTAAGGACAAAAACTCATCAATCTGTTTTTTCAAAAAGGGGTGGGGTCAATGCTTAAATGTGTATAGTGATGGACATCCGAGAATCGCCTTATAGCTTCCATGTCATACTGTGTCCACTTTTGGACCACCACTGCCCCTCCTTTATCAGCTCCCCAAAATAACCAATTCATGATTCCTGGCTAACTTGAGACAAAAAAGTTTCAGTAGTAAAAACACTGCTCAGGTCTTTGACATTTCTTTCTTCACAAACTGCCATACAGACTGGGTAATATATCTTGCTAGCTGCAGCTGTTCAGCTTTTTATATTGGGCAAACATCGAGGCCATTGAAGTTTAGAATGTCCGAACACTTTAGTGATATTAAACACCATAAATTAACCAATGCCCTTTATAAACATAATATACTGCATTCACTAAATCACGCTTTACAGTGATTGACAGAATAGGTGGGTGCAGATTCAATAAATCTGGTTGGCATGAAATATTAAATGCAAAGGAGAAAAAAATGGATCATTAAGTTAGGGGGTTTATTTAAACCTGGATTAAATGAGCACTTTTAATTGGTCACAAGTTTAATTTTCAGTTATATATAATGAGTAAAATGTAATGTATTCACACTGATGAAAGCTAAGTAATAGTACAGCCGAAACTGGTCGGATTTTTACTCTGTGTTTTTGCGCAATAAAATAAAAAGTTTGGTGAAAATTGCCACTGTTTGCTGGTCTTGTGCTTTTTGAACTGTTCGCCATTGAGCACCCTATTCAACCACAGCCTAAGTACAGACTTCATTCCAGCAGAGTGGAGAACTGCCATTGTCATCCCCTTGCACAAAGGTGGTGCCATTACTGACCCTCGAAACTATCACCCCATTAGCTTGACAAGTCATATCTGTAAAGCCATGGAGTGTGTTATTATTGATCTCCTAAACAAGGACATATGCAGTCTCCAAGCACTTGACCCCAGCCAATTCGGATTCATTGAGAGCAGATCTTGCCCATTGAACCTGGTTGACTTCTTTGAGACTGTCGCCAAGGCCCTGGATGAAGTCAGTACATACAGCTTTGGTTGACTTCGCCAAGGCCTTTGACACAGTCTCCCACTTGGGCATCATTGAAAAGCTAAAACAACTTAGCGTAAATCCCTATCTCATCAGGTGGGTGGCCAACTGACTCACCGACAGGATCCTCAAGGTCAAAATAGGCACCTCCACCTCCAATAGCAGACCTGTCTCTAGTGGAGTTCCCCAGGGATCTTTTCGGGGACCCCTACTGTTTCACATCTACTTCTCGAAGGGTCAGGAAAAGACAAAAGGCCTGTTGCTGAACAAGTTTATGGATGACTGTAAGCTGGGTGCTGTCATTGGTTCCCCAAATGATAACTTACTGCAAGAGGGTCTCACAGCAACTAATGACTGGTGCCAAAGTCATGGCCTCAAGTTAAACGCAAACAAAAAATGCTTTCACTAAATGCCATTCGTCAAAAACACGGCCCCTACTGATTACCACATCAATGGCAACCCCCTAAACACACAACCTTTGGTGAGACACCTGGCTGCTCAGGTTGATAATTTCACATTCAACCATCATGTAGCAGCAGTGGTCAGAAAAGCCTTTTACTTGGATCATCTCATAAGTAATAATAATTACTAAGTAATTATTAATTACTATTATTACTAATTAATAAGTAATAATAATCTGGAGTGTTTCTCCCCGGGCCTCCGCTGAAAACAGGCTCTGTGGAACCTAGTCAGACATTCCCGGTCAACAAATGTTAAATAAAAATAAAAAAAATAAAAAAAGTAAAAAGATTGCATCCAAAAAAAGAAGGTTATTACCTCTCTATACTCCTCCCTCATTAGATGAATAATTGAGTATAATTCCCCATTTGGTATGTACTTCTCCAGACATCTGCACCAACTGTAAAGGCCACAGAAATACCTCACAAAGAGAATCCAGGGCCTCCAACACCTGTCATATGTGGACAGGCTCAAATCACTTCTACTTCTTTCGGCTTTTCCCGGTTAGGGGTCACTACAGCAGATCACCTGTCCGCTCATGATTGGCAGTGAAGTTTTGGTTGCCAGCCTAGCGCCCAGCCTTCCACAGAAGGCACACACATGCGCACACTCACACCTAGGACCAATTTAGAGTGTCCAATCCACCTACAGCATGTCTTTGGGATGTGGGAGGAAACCAGAGCACCTGGAGGAAACCCACGCGACCACATAGAGAACATGCAGACACAACACAGAAGGCACCCCAGCCGAGGATCGAAACGGAGAACCTCTTGCTGTGAGGCGGCAACACTAACTGCTGCACCACCGCAGCTGCCCTAGGCTCAAATCACTATCACTCTACTTGGTATTGTACAGGTTGCTCAGAGGTAATCTGTGTCTTGCCTACAAAGTAATCTAAGACCCTGCCCTGCTAGAGATGCAACATATCCGTAAGTCTAACTCCTCACGCATTACCCACTTGAAAGGCCTGAATCTAATATTCAACATCAACAAAACTTACTGGAGAGACAGGTTTGTCTCCCAGAGGCCGTCCAGTCTCAGGAATAGACTTCCCATACATGTCAAACAGAGTACCTCGCTGACCCTCTTCAAGCACAACCTTGATGAGTGGATGTGATGCCACAAATTTGTCCCAGGGGTTCCACCTGTGTCCCTGATTGACAGGGGTGAAAGGTGCTGACTGAAGTTTCTTTTTGGAGGAATGAACTCTTGGCTAGGCTTGTAAGGGCCTCAAGGCCATTAGCCTAGTAACCTCTTAGGATCCTATGAATTAAAGCACATCCTGGTCTCCCCTGTACCTAAATTCCAGAGGAACTATCCTTCTAAGCCAGTGTTGTTAGATGTGTTGTCACGGTCTCCCCCAACTAAGTCAAAAAAGTCTGGCAAGAGACCTCATCACCATAGGACTCCACTGCAAACCCCACCTCAAAAACAGTCCTTTCCAGACAGACCAGGGTCCATCTGACTATTTGAACCCCAAACCCTCCCCCTACACTTTTCTCTATGCCTTTCCCTTTCCTTTCCAGCATAGGGAAACTACGTAGGAAGCCTGGGTGCCATTATCATAAATGGCTACTTCATGGTACAGAATTCACCACCACCATTCAGGGGGCATCCCTCAACCTCCCAGAGACCAACTGCCACATTTCGCAAATGTACTACAAAACCTGCTGGATCAAAGCACCATCCAATCAGTACCATCCAAACAAAGGGGAAAAGGGTTCTATTTAAGGATGTTTCTGGTACCAAGGAAAGAGAGCCCATGGGGACCCATTCTCGACCTCTACTACCTCAACACTGTCCAGAAAGTACCCACATTTAGAATGCTAACCTTGCAAACTCTTTTTCCCCTGATCATTCTACAAGCCTGCTTAGCTTCCTTAGAGATAAAGGATGCATGTTAAGTTGTCTATCTCGCATTCATTCTTGCTGGATGGGTTCGGAGCCGACCTCGGCTCCGACTCGGCCACTCTAAAAGCTCGAGAGTTGGTTCCACCGGCTCGAGGCTCCCCTTATATCCCACAATGCTAGGCGAGAGTTACCTCAGATCTCGTTTGCCGCTACAGCGATCGAGGTGTTGGTTTTCTACCGGTTCTTGGTAAGTGACTTTCTTGTAAAGTTAGTGTATTTAAACCCCTTTAATTTTAAATTTTATACTTATTTCCCTTAGTTTAGAGGAATTCTTGCCCCTTTTCTTAAAATTCCTGTTTTTCCCCACAAGAACTTTAGGTTCTTCCCTCGGGCCTTCAGGCCTTCTTCCTTCCCTAGTGGGTGTGTGTGTGTGTTATTTTTCTTAATTTAAAACCTAGTCAGTTGTTTTATTTTAAGCTAAAACTAGACAGGGTGTAATCAGTGTGTTTTTTGACTGTGTGTGTGATTGCACTTTCGGGATGTCTAAAGAATCAAAGGTCTCAGGCTTCAAGAAGTGTGATGCGTGCTGTCAGAAAATGTCTCTGACAGACGGTCACACTTCTTGTGTCTACTGCCTGGGGCCTTTGCACCTGCAGGACTCCTGTGCTGTTTGCCATGGCTTCAGCCCCAGGGTCCTGCAGGAAAGAAAAAATAAATTAATTTTAAGAGGTTTACTCAAGCCTGAGGATTCCCTTACTGTGTCTTCAGGGAAGCCCTCCAAGGCTTCTAGGTCTTCGGCTCCAGCAACTGAGCCGAGACCTAAGGCTTCTAAACCTCCGCCTACATCGGCTCCGGCTGGAGCCGATGAGTCTCAGTCCACAGTTTCTGTGGTTCCCTCGGCTCTGGCTGGAGCCGAGGTAATAGAGATTCCCGTGTCGGCTCCGACCAGATCTTCGGAGCCGACATCGAGGAAGAGGTCCAGGTCACCATCCCTTGGCTCCGTTCATTCGGCTCCAGGATCTCCCTGCTGTCTGAACGGAGCCATAAATCTCATTCCTCTAGGTCATCGAGGCTGTCGGATCATGACCTTCAGAGGGTAGTGAGTCGACTTCTTAAGTCCGAGGCACTGGCCCAGATGCTTCAGAGCCCAACTCATCAGTCGATGCCTGCCCCTGTCCATCAATATATTCCTCCTCCGACTCCGTTGAGCCCGGAGCCGGTCGTCGGAACCGAGACTGTGGTAGCGCCGGAGCCGATACAATTGTCTTCGGCTCCATCGCCGGTTCCGATTTCTTCCTTAGAAGAATCTCGGCGCGGACTTCCATCGTCGGCTCCGAGGGGTGAGTGGCATCGGACCCTTGTCCGACCCGCTCTTCCTCTCGGAGCTTCGGCTGGTGAGTTCGGCTCCGACATCGGCCTCGGAGCCATCACTGTCGGTGCCGAGGGAGGTTCTCAGCTTCTCGGGCGGGGACCTCTGGCTTTGCCTGACAGGGGTGCGTCGAGGTCATGCGGAGTGTGTTAGAGCCTGGCTCTACTCCACAGTCGGCTCCGTCCGCCCCTCCCTCACGGTGCCTCAGGTCAAGTCGACTCACTCCCTCATCCCGGACCGCAGAGAGCCAGCTCCTCAGGAACCCCTGTGGGATTTCATCCTCTTCCGAGGCCTCTCCTGATTTCGCAGAAGAGCCCCCTCGGAAGAGGAAGTGTAAGAGGAAACACATTGACTCACCTGAGTCCATCACATCTGACACAGATTTAGATGATTCGAGGGTTCCCCGTTCCCCTTCTGAAGATGTCTCCTTTGCAGACATTCTAGAGATCCTGAAGCAGAGGGAAAATTGGCCAGCCCTTAACCCTTCGGAGGATGAATCTGTATATCTTGAGGCGTTTGGCTCTCGCCCTTCCACCTCCTGGGTGTCCCCCTTTGACCCCGCATGCAGGTGGTTGCTAAAAGGCATGGACGGCTCCTGATTCAGTGGACCCCACTCCCAGGAGACCCTCCAAATTCATAACGGCACCAGCAGACAAACAGTTCTTGACAAAAGGAGTTTCTGTGGATGCTATGGTGGTAGCTGCTGCCACTAAGAAGGAACTAGCTGATCCTTCAGTACCTGTCCATCCACCTAACAAGGAATCTAGGTCCATGGACAGGTACGGGAAGCGGATGTTCTCGTCAGCGACATTTACTATGCGTTCGCTGAACTACCTGTGCCATTTCACTCATCTTCAAAGGGACTTGATTAAAGAAGCGAGTGACATGTTGAAGGATCCTACAGCTTTCAAGATAAAATGAACACTCAGCTGGCTACCCTTAACTCCATAGCCAACTCCTCCATGCACCTCCTTTCTTATGCGGCTGATGGAGCGAGTAGGGCCGCAGGGACAGGTGTGGCCTTACGTAGGCATGCCTGGATGCGGCTATGCAATTTTGCGGACCCCTTCAAGACGTCTTTCACTAACTCCCCGTTTGATGGATCATCTCTCTTTGGTCCTCAAGTGAAAGAAACCTTGACTAGGTGCGAGACTGATGGCAAGACTCTTTCTGCCGTCGGAGTCCGTTTTTCTACTCCTTCTAGGCCTTACCCCAAAGGCCAGAAAAGTGGGAAAATGTGGTTCCGTAAACAATCTCAAGGGACTTCGCCTGACGCACAAAGTCGTTACCCCGCCAGAGGCAGAGGCGGGAATAACAATGGTAGACGTCGCCCTCGAGGCAGGGGGGCTCCGCAGAACCAGGGCAATCGAGAAGCCTTCTCTGATAAGCCCTTTCAGCATCCCTGAGGTGTTGCCCGGCTGCCCACCTTTGGAGGCAGTCGGGGAAGGTTGTCACTGTACCCAAAAGCCTGGCTATCCCTGACTCAAGACAAATGGGTACAGTCCGTCATTTCAAGGCTATTCTATCCCCTTTCTTCGCATTCGAAACAATCAAAAATCCCTTCCAGATGTTCCACCCGCTCAAAGGGATCTAGCGGTTTTGGAAATTTCACTACTGCTTGCAAAACGGGTAATACTGCCAGTTCTAGCAGACCGGCAAGGGTCCGGAATCTACTCAAGGTTCTTTTTAGTTCCAAAGAAAACAGGGACTGGAGACCAATTTTGGATCTCAGTATCTTGAACAGATCAGTCAAGAAAACAAGATTTCGGATGGTCACGCTGCAGTCCATCTTTCCCCTATTGGGAAAAGGAAACTGGATGTGCTCTATAGACCTTCAGGATGCGTACTATCACATAAAATGCACAGACGCTCCAGAAGATTCCTCCGCTTCAGGCTGGGAACCAGTCATTTTCAATTCAGGGCCCTGCCCTTTGGTCTCACCACTGCCCCGGTGTTTACCAAATGCATGGCAGTGGTAGCTTCTCACCTGAGACGACAAGGATTCCAGGTGTTTCCATATTTGGACGACTGGCTCCTCACAGCTCCCACCAAGCATCTCCTTCTGATGGCCAGGGATTACACTTTTCGCATTTGTCAAAAGTTAGGCATTTCAATAAATTGCGAAAAGTCTGTTTTGTCGCCTTGTCGTACTATTACCTTCATAGGCGCAAATCTAGACACAGTAGACATATCTGCGAGGCTAACAGATCAGAGAATAACAGACATACACAGACTGGTCTCACTCCTTTTCAACAACAACAGAATCAAAGCCAGGTTAGTTCTGAAAGTGTTGGGAATTATGGCGGCTGCCATACCTCTGCTTCCATTAGCCAGATTCCACATGCGAATCCTTCAATGGATGCTCTTTACACAATGGTCATACCAGCAACTTCCAATGTCCCACACCATTATGATCACGCAGGCGTGCAGAAATCATCTCATGTGGTGGATGTCTTCCACTCAGCTCTTGTTGGGAAGACCCTTTGTTCCTCACCCTCCGGTTGCTACTCTGACAACGGACACCTCCCTGATCGGGTGGGGGCATTATCAGGGCAGGACGGTCCAGGGCACATGGCAACCAGGCGAATGCCACTTGCACATAAATGTTCTGGAGATGAGAGCAGTGCTTTTAGCGTTGCAAGCCCTTCAAGACTCTTCCCTTGGGAACGATTGCAATCCAGACAGACAATATGTCTGTAGTGTGGTACATCAACAAACAAGGCGGAACCAGGTCCTACCCCTGTGTCGAGAAGCACTCAGATTGTGGCAATGGGCGATTTCTTCTCAGCGGTTTCTGATAGCAACGCACATCCCCGGGAAGTCCAATCAAATCGCGGACAAATTGAGCAGAGCTATCCTCATGCCTCACGAGTGGTCTCTGAAAGACTCTGTTGTGAGAGAGATTTTTCTCAAGTGGGGTCAGCCTTGCTGCGATCTTTTTGCTACTCCCCAAAACAGCAAGTGCAGACATTATTTCACTCTATTCCCTTTACCAGGCCAACCCAGCAGAGACGCTCTAGTCCAAGTTTGGCCCGGGACTTCAGTATGCATTTCCTCCCTTCCCACTAATCTCTCAAGTGATACAGAAAGCTATCGCTCAGAAGGCCTCGTTGATCCTCATTGCTCCTTACTGGCCTCGACAGGTGTGGTTCCCCTTTCTACATCAATTTCTACTGGGCGACCTTGGCATCTGGACCTAGTTCCAGACCTTTTGATCCATCAATCGGGTCAGTTACATCGCTCCCTCCCTCTCTGAACCTCACTGCTTGGTTCCTCCAGTTCCAACCTTAGCCAGGCTTCCTCAATTATCTCACTCTGTTCGAGATATTTTGATAGCTTCCCATAAATCTTCCACTAGGAAGATTTATTTGAGTAAGTGGAAACGTTTCACATATTGGGCTCAAGGAAGGGACATAGATCCTTTCACTGCTTCCATCCAAATAGTCCTTGATTTTTCTAGCTGAACTCTTCCATGCAGGTTCATCCCCTTCTACTCTTAAAGTTCAATTGGCAGCTATCTCTAACTTTCATGTGGGTATTTCTGAGTCTGCCTTAATGTCCCACAAGCTTTGCAAAGCCTTTTTGAAAGGAGTTTTTCTTCTCAGACCTCCTATAAGAAATCCTCCTTCTCCTTGGGACCTAAATTTAGTTCTTACTTCTTTGATTCTTCCCCCTTTCGAACCTGCAGCCTCCTGTTCTTTAAAATTGCTATCATGGAAGACTCTCTTTCTGGTAGCTATTACTTCAGCTAGAAGAGTCTCAGAACTTCATGCACTCAGCTGTCGACCTCCTTATCTATTGTTCCATAAGGACAGGGTATCCTTACGAACCAACCCGTCCTTTTTGCCTAAGGTAGTCTCGACGTCAAATCTAAATCAAAGCATTGACCTCCCTGTCCTTTTTCCAGAATATTCCAATAGGTCTGAACAAAAATTACACTGGCTAGATGTTCATCGTCAGTTGAGGTACTATTTGGATAGAACAAAACAATTCAGAAAATCTGACCAACTGTTTATCTCCTATGCAGAAGGCAGAAAAGGACTTTCAGTTTCAAAGGTATCATTATCTAGATGGCTTACATCTCTGATTACCCTTGTTTATGAGATTAGACACCAAAAGCTGCCTAATAAACCTAAGGCCCATTCTACCAGAGCTTTGGCTACTTCCTTAGCCTTCCAAGACAGACTGCCTATTGACACCATTTGTGCAGCGGCTACTTGGGCTACTCCTCACACTTTCATTTCTCATTATAAGTTGGATTTAGCTTCTAGGCATAGAGCTAACTTTGGTTCCACTGTTCTCAGGAGTCTGTTCCATTAGGCCACCCGGGACAAGGTGCTAGGGACGCGGTCCCATCCAGCAAGAATGAAGGCGAGATAGACAACTTAACATATAGAAGTTATGTTCTTACCATAACGTTCCATGTTAGTTGTCTTCTTCTCGCCTTCTTCTTGCGTCCCACCCTCCTTCCCCCTGGCCTGGACAGACCTAGAGGAGTTGTGATTGTGACCTCTCTTTCTACCACCTCTTTTCTTAGGCATATGCTGCTTGCATATTTCCTGAATCAGGATGTAGGTCACCCTTCTTTCTCCCTGTTATTAGAGGTGGACTCTGTTTAGAGTTATTCTGTTACTATTATAAGCTGGGGTTAGCTTACAAACGAGATCTGAGGTAACTCTCGCCTAGCATTGTGGGATATAAGGGGAGCCTCGAGCTGGTGGAACCAACTCTCGAGCTTTTAGAGTGGCCGAGTCGGAGCCGAGGTCGGCTCCGAACCCATCCAGCAAGAAGAAGGCGAGAAGAAGACAACTAACATGGAACGTTATGGTAAGAACATAACTTCTATTTACTTACAGATCCCAGTTCATCCCAGTTAGTGGAAGTACGCAAGATTCTCTGTGGCTTCCTTGCACTTTCAGTTCTCTGCCTTGCCCTTTGGTCTCTCCATCAACCCAAGGGTATTCCCAAAATGACTAGCTCCAGTAATTGATTATTGCAGACTTCAAGGCATTCAGGTCTTCCCATGCCTGGATGACCTTCTCTTTCAAGCAGTCAGTCCAGGAGCACTGGAGCAAAATCTGAACTCCACCATCTCCATCCTACAATCTCTGGGGATCAAAATCAACTTCCAGAAATCTACTCTTTCCCCATACCAGGGCCAGATTTTTCTGGGGTGTAGGCTACAAAAAGACCTTATGAAGGTCTTCCTCCCCATTCAGAAGGCTCAGGTACTCATTTCCTTCTTCCGGAACTTCATCCTTTTGGCTTGCATCATGGCTAGGACCTTTCTAAGAACTCTGGGCTTCATGACTTCCACCATCCCAATGTTTCCCCTGGCAAAACTCCACATGAAGAGACAACAGTGGATCCTGAAATCAGTGTGGATGCAACATGCCCACCCCCTAAAGTTCCCAGTTCCATTCTGCCATGCCTGAAGAGGGAGATTTCCTGGCGGATTCAACAGCTAACTGCCAACCCATGTCTCCCACTCCATCCTTTATCTCCAGTTCAGGAGATGTTCACAGATGCCTCAGACACAGGATGGGGAGCAGATTTCGGCTCCATAAAATCACAAGAGACTTGGTCCTGCTCTCAATGAAGGGAACACAGTCAATATCAAAGAAATAAGGGCACTCCTGCTGACTCTTCAGACTTTCCATATCCTCTTCATCCCAGGCCCTCTAAAGGTTTACACAGACAAGCATGACTGTTCTCTGGTATGTAAACAGACATGGAGGGATAAAGACTTACCTCCTCTGCTGTCTAGCTCTGCAAGTCTAGGAATTGGCTGTCAAACTCCCCTCCAGGCTATATATACCCCCTCTAACAAAATGTAGTGGCAGAGACATTGAGCAAGTCCAAAGCACAATCCCACTAATGGATGCTTTACAGGGAAATGTTCCTGGACATTCTCCCCAGATGGGGTACTCCACAAGTAGACCATTTTGCCTACCCCATGAACAGACAGCTTCCATGATTTTGTGCCAGAGATCCTCATCTTCTGGTCTGGAAGGTGAACGCCCTCAACTTTTCATGGAAGGGGATATTTCTGTATGCATTCTCTCCCTTTCCTCTCATTCCAAAAGTCCTACTAAAGATTCAGTAGGACAAACCAAGAAACTTGATAGTGACCCTCTTTTGGCCAAGACAGCATTAGTTTCCCCTGCTCCTGCATTTAGCAAAGGGCAGTCACCACAAGTTACCAACAGAGTAGGCCTTCTCACACAGTAGAAAGGAACTCTAATCCATTCCCACTTGACTACCCTTCAGCTGACACTGTGGATGTTAGGGTCTTAATTCCTTTTGGACACCTTTTTTCAGAGGACATGCTCAGGGTTCTGCAGGAGACCAGGAAACTTAATTCAAGAAAATCTTTCTTATCCAAGTGGAAGAGATTTTCAGTCTAGTGTCTTTCCCGAAATCAGGACCCACTGATAGTGGAAGTCCCTCTCATTCTCTCATACCTGTGTGAATTACTAGAAGCTGTCTTAACTTACTCTTTAGTCAAAGTGCACTTGTCAGCTGTCTGTGCTTGTCTGCCTCTATCTCCTCCTTTAGCTTCCAGATTTGAGGCAAAACAATTCTTAAAAGGTGTCCTTCAAATAAGACCTCTCCAGGAAACCTGTGGCACCCCCCTGGTATCTTAACTTTATATTAGATAAGCTGACCCTTGCTCCTTTTGAGCCAGCAGCTTCTGCTTCCTTAAAATTTTGCTTTTGGAAAACTATTTTGCTGCTTGCACTAACCTCAGCCAGAAGAGTTTCCTGAACTACAGGCCCTAATGGCTTCTCCTCCTTTCTTGGTGTTCCAGAGAGACAGAGTGTCTGTCCACACCAACCCTACCTTTATGCACAAAGTGGTAAATGAGTTATCCTTAATCCAGTGCATCAGTTTACCTACCTTTTTCCTCCACTTCACAGATCTCTCCAGAGGGGATTTTGCACACACTGGATATGCACAGACAGCTTAGGTTCTACATTGACAAAACAAAGGATATCAGGAAATCAGACCAGTTGTTTGTCCCATTCCACCCTAGAGCTTTAGGGCTCCCTCTGTCTAAAAGCACTATTTCCAGCTGGATCTCTGAAGCCATTTCTTTCTGCTACTAGCACCATGGAAAGAGCCTCCCTTCTTCGGTTAAGGCACACTCTGCCATGGCTGTTGCTTCCTCTGGTGTCCTTCTCTTCCCTGTTACAGTATTCCATCCCTCCCTCCTTCCACCTGACTTTGTTTTTGATTGGATGTACATGAACTACATACTCCCTTTCACAGGCATCCCTCCTGGGGCACTCAGTTCTGAGAAGGGTGCATGTGTACATCACTTTTATGGCTGATGTCCAACAGCAGCTTACATGTGATGTACAGTGCAACCCTAGTAGTAAATGTCTTTTGTATACTGTCCAACATCAGTACATCATGGCAGTCAACTCCCTCATGTTAAGAATACTACAACAGGGAAGAGAAGGACATCTGTAGTTATGGTAACATTTTACACAACTAATCTTTCACACTTCCTTTTCATCTGACCAAGGCAGTCACCACAAACTACCACACAGAATAGACTTGCTCACACAGTAAAAGGACTTGATCATTCATCCAAACCTACAGATTCCTAACAGTTTGGATTCTTCTTCTTCTTCTTTTGGCTGCTCCCGTTAGGGGTCGCCACAGCATATCAACTGTTTCCATTTCTTCCTGTCCTCTGCATCTTGCTCTGTCACACCAACCACCTGCATGTCCTCTCTCGCCACATCCATAAACCTCCCTCTTTTCCTGTTACCTGGCAGCTTCATCCTTAGCATCTTTTTCCCAATGTACTCTGCATCCCTCCTCAGCACATGTCCAAACCAACGTAATCTTGCCTCTCTGGCTTTGTCTCCAAACCTTCCAACCTGGGCTGACCCTATAATATACTTATTCCTAATCCTGTCCATCCTCGTCACACCCAGTGCAAATCTTAACATCTTCAACTCTGCCACGTCAAGCTCTGACTCCTGCCTTTTTGTCAGTGCCACTGTCTCCAGCCCGTATAACTTAGCTGGTCTCACTACCGTCTTGTAGACCTTCCATTTCACTCTTACTGGTACTTGTCTGTCACAAATCACTCCTGACACTCTTCTCCACCCACTCCATCCTGCCTGTACTCTCTTCTTCACCTCTTTTCCACACTCACCATTACTCTGAACTGTTGATCCCAAGTACTTAAACTCATCCACCTTCGCCACCTCTACTCCTTGCATCCTCACCATTCCTCTATCCTCCCTCTCATTCACACACATATATTCTGTCTTATTCCTGCTGACCTTCATTCCTCTTCTCTCTAGAGCATATCTCCACCTCTCCAGGGTCTCCTCCACCTGTTCCCAACTCTCACTACAGATCACAATGTCATCTGCAAACATCATAGTCCACGGGGACTCCTGTCTGATCTCGTCTGTCAACCTGTCCATCACCATTGCAAATAAGAAAGGGCTCAGAGCTGATCCTTGATGTAATCCCACCTCCACCTTAAACACATCTGTCACTCCCACTGCAGACCTCACCGCTATCACACTACCCTCGTACATATCCTGTACCACTCTTACATACTTCTCTGACACTCCCGACTTCCTCATACAATACCACAACTCCTCTCTAGGCAGCCTGTCATATGCTTTCTGTAAATCCACAAAGACACAATGCAACTCCTTCTGACCTTCTCTGTACTTCTCCATCAACACTCTCAGAGCAAACATCGCATCTGTAGTGCTCTTTCCTGGCATGAAACCATACTGCTGATCACTAATCATCACCTCCCTTCTTAACCTAGCTGCCACTATTCTATCCCATAACTTCATGCTGTGACTGATCAGTTTAATCCCTCTGTAGTTACTACAGCTCTGCACATCACCCTTATTCTTACAAATCGTTACAAAACACACTTTTTCTCCAGTCCTCAGGCATCCTCTCACTTTTCAAGATTTCATTAAACAATCTAGTTAAAAACTCCACTGCCATTTCACCTAAACACCTCCATGCTTCCACATGTATGCCATCTGGACCAACAGCCTTTCCATTCTTCATCCTCTTCATAGCTATCCTTACTTCCTCCTTGCTAATCCACTGCACATCATGATTCACTATCCGCACATCATCCAACCTTCTCTCCCTCTCATTCTCTTCATTCATCAACCCCTCAAAGTACTCTTTCCATCTGCTCAACACACTCTCCTCACTTGTGAGTACGTTTCCCTCATTATCCTTTATCACCCTTACCTGCTGCATATCTTTACTAGCTCAGTCCCTCTGTCTAGCCAATTGCTACAGGTCCTTTTCTCCCTCCTTAGTGTCCAACCTTTTATACAACTCTTCATACGCCTTATCCTTAGCCTTCGCCACCTCTCTCTCTGCCATGCACCTCATCTCCTTATACTCTTGTCTACTTTCTTCATCTCTTTGACAATCCCACTTCTTCTTTGCCAACCTCTTTCTCTGTATACTCTCCTGTACTTCTTCATTCCACCACCAGGTTTCCTTGTCCTCCTTCCTCTTTCCAGATGTCACACCAAGCACCTTTCTAGCCATCTCTCTTACTAGCTCTGCTGTAGTTACCCAGCTATTCGGTAACTCTTCACTGCCACACATTGCCTGTCTTAACTCTTCCCTGAACATCACCTCACAATTACCCTTTTTCAATTTCAACCATATGATCCTTGGTGCTGCCCTCACACTCATCCTCCTCTTCTTGATCACCAGTGTCATCCTACAAACTGCCATCCTATGCTGCCTAACTACACTTTCCCCTGCCACCACTTTACAGTCTCCAATCTCCTTCAGACTGGCCCTTCTACATAAGATATAATCCACCTGTGTGCATCTTCCTCCACTCTTGTATGTCACCCTATGCTCCTCCCTCTTGTTAAAATACATATTCATCACAGCCATGTCCATCCTTTTCACAAAATCCACTACCATCTGACCTTCTGCATTCCTTTGCTTAACACCATACCTACCCATCACTTCCTCATCCCCTCTGTTCCCTTCATCAACATGCCCATTGAAATCTGCTCCAATCACCAGTCTCTCACCTTTGGGTACAGTCATCACCACTTCATCCAACTCACTCCAAAAAGGATTATAGGTGTCTAAATGGTATAAAAATCCTGTTTTCTGAGGGTATGCTTCAAATATTACAGGAGGCTAGAAAACTTGCAAGAAAAAAATCTTGTATTTCAAACTGGAAGAGGTTTTCTGTTTGGTGCAAGAGCAAAACATGATCCCTGTCATAATAGGTATCCCTGCTATTCTTTCCTATTTGTGTGAGCTGCTCAGTTCGGGACTGACATATTCTTCTGTCAAAGCAAATTTGTCAGCCATATGTGCCTCTTTGCCTGTAGATCCACCTTTTTTGCATGTTTTGAGGTTACACAATTTCCAAAAGGTGTTTTTCACATCAAGCCTTCCTCCTACTTGGGTTAAGAAATTATGCCTTACAGAAGTTAACTTGTTCTCCTTTTGAACTGGCCTCTTCCATCTCTCTCAAATAATACAAGTGGAAAACTTCTGGTAGTGGCACTTTCTTCAACAAAATGAGTTTCTGAGCTACAAACCCTTATGATTTCTCCTTCTTTTTGGATTTTTCTGAAGAACAAGATATCAAGGAGAACTAGCCATTCTTTCATACCTAAAATTGTCATTGAAATGTCCTTGAACCATTCTGTTAACTTGCATACTTTCTCAGCTAATCCTCAAAGTAAGAGAGAAAGAATTCTATAGTTGCTGGACAATCATAGAAAGCTTAGATTATATTTAGATAAAACTAAGACTATCAGTAAATCTTATCAATTCTTCAGCTCTTATGTGGGTAAAAAGCTGTGTTGCCCTGTTTCTAAACAGACTATCTCCAGACAGATTTCCTTGGTTATCTCCTTTTGCTGTTCCTTTCATCATGTATTTTTTTTCTATAGCAGGTCAAAGCTGAGTCTACCAGGGCTGTTGCCTGTTCCAATGTTTTTTCAAGAGTTTGTATTAAAAAAAAACATTATAGAAGCAGGCACTTGTTCTTCCATTCATACATTTGCAAAATGTTATAAAATAGTTGCCACTCCCAGAGCCAAGACTGGTTTTGCCAAGACCATTCTTCAAAGGATGCTGGACTCCAGTTCCATGCCTTAGTCATCCTCTCAGATAGTCCAAAAGCTTTGGGAATCTTCCCATATGTGACAGCAACAGTGAAGCATTGATCATATGAAGGACAAAATACAGTTGTGTAAGAACTTAGCTTATTATGTCTAAATTAATCACTGTTGCACTATCTGCACAGTCCCTCCTTCGCCACTTGGCCATGGACACCCTTCCTCCTATGACAAGAAATTTTGAGGAACTTTTAGCCTGTACATTCCTCTTGTGAGTGGGTCATGGGGCAGAAGTATGACATGCCCAGGCTTTGGTAAACTGGCTTAAATGTATGGTGTCCTTGGCAGGTTATTCGGGTATGTTTACAATACTGCAACCATGATCAATTCTGCTGTCTGATTTATGGAAATTCTTAAACAAGTCAACTATATTACATATAGGTGCTTACACTAACTAGTGTCACTAGCATGTGGAACAAAGGTAATCAATCCACTTGTATATGCGGATTAAGCTATAAACATAACTGTAGTCACTAACCAGCAGGCAATATTCAATCAGTCAGTATTTTAATATTGCACTTATGTAAGACTGTATCAGTGCAACTGGCATTAGACAACCTGTTGCAGCTCATACTTCTTGATGAAACTGGTTATTTAATCTAGCTTATGTCATCAGCAGAAAAAGCTCTTTGTGGCCCAACCACTGATATGTATTACTTACTAGACAGTTATATTAGACATGCAGTCATTTTAAATATAGTTACTGTAGCATAACTGTCCTAATGAACATGAGAACCACTTGCAGAGTTACTTGATCAACTACAGCTGATACATAACAACTAGCATGCACTAATATTAAATGTGATAACAAATATTATGAGAAATTTTAATAAATTAATTGTGTAACAAACTGATATATAAGCTTACCAGCTTACACCCTGACCCCATGTGCAAAATGGGAAAAAGGGGTTGAGGATGGATGGATGTAAGCTTACCAGCGTGGGTGGCACAGTGGTTCATTGGTTACTATTGCTGTCTCACAATGTTTTGTCCTACAGTTCAGTTTTCATCTAGTGTGCCTCTCTTAGCTTCTGTATGTCTTTCCTTGGTCTGCATTGTTTTTGGTGGGTGCTAACATTTTTTCTCACTTCCCAAAGACATCCTGTCCATTCTATAAATTGCCCTTAGTTGTGTCTGCTGTATCTGTGACTGTGTGTTTATTTATCTGTGTGCATTCATATCTTCTGATGGACTGTGACCCTGCAACCCTGAAATGGTTTAAGCAGATGCTGTCAACTGAATGCATGAATGAACCTTGCTAATCTGATTATTTGCATATGGACATATTTGGTGTACAACATTAGATGAGGATTGTATGTATTTTACTGAATGATCATATGTAGAAACATGATGAAACCTGTTGTGTTGCATTTATCTTTGGGTGCCAATTGAAACTGACTATGTCAGTTGGGCAAGCTAAGACCTGATGTTTGTTTTTATCCACTTCAACCATTGGGATATCTGATCCAGTCGGATCTGACCTTGGCAACTTTTTAAAAATTGTGGATAAAGGGCTCTGACTCCTCCCCTACCCATAACTCTTTGAGTTCCCCAAAAAACCTTGATCGAGTTTTCCTGCTGAGAACCAGACAATATTCCAAGGGTATTATAAACAAAGATGATATAAAATAGGCCATAAGTGGGAAATGGCAACCAAAGCTGTTGAATTACAAGGTCCCTGGTGAGGTTCTTATGTTCCAAAGGAGCACCAGATGAAGGTTCGGAGGGGAGACAGAGGGATGGATGTTGAACTGGATGGAAGCAAATCTAGTGTTATAATAAGTACATAACTTTTGTATCTGATGTTGTCTGTTTTCATCCGATGCAACCACTGGGACAGATTCCCAAGCTACCAAATAATGTCTGAGTGGCATTAAGGAAGAATATTCCTGAGATTGGTGGAGCCAAGGATGTATGGGACTGTAACTGTACTTTCAGCCTGTATTGAGACACACAAAGGTGTGAACAGTTGGCCAAGTTGCTAAAGAACAAATTTCATCAATGGGAACTCTTGGTAGAAAAGACACAGAAGTAGCTACTACTCTTGTAGAATAAGCCTTTGTTTTTTTTTATGTAGAGGCAAACCCATCTTTTCAGAAACAAACATTATGCAGTCAGAAAGCCAGCGAGACAGTGTGACATTTGATGCACTTTTGCTATCTTTCACGTGAGAGAAAGGAACAAAAAGCTGATCAGAATTTCTAATGTTACTAGTCCAGTGCAAGAAAAAACTGAGTTGTCTGTGAGCATCAAGTAAATATAAAGTATACTCTGTGGAAGGAATAATGGCAGATTGAATGACTGGTTAATGTTTACTTTGGATGCCACATTGGGTAGGATAACCCAACAACTGAAATGGATGAAATCACAACAACATGGATGTAGTGTTGGTAAGAGCATAACTTTTTTGTAACAAAGTAGTAAATAAATAAAAATAAAAAGTCACCGAGGTGTGGTACAGTTTCTGCAAGAACTGGTTAACAGTGCTGTGCTTCGTTTTCAAATATGTTACATTTATTTAGTTTAAAAAGGTTTAGATGGCCATTACATGTATATATGCTTGCACTGGTGAGAGTGTGTGTGTATGTATATATGTATTTTAAAAAATAAGCTCTCAAGAGAGATTAATTTTAGCAGACTGGACCGATGTGTCCTTGTATTGAAGTTTCATTTGCAGCTTTCTTTTCTTTCTAAATTGCATTTTATGTTATTTGCCTGTCTCATTCTTTTTCTTTTCCCCTCACACGTTTTCACATCTTTCTGTTTGAAGATCAAAAAGCTTAAGAAAAAGGTAAGAACTTGAGGCATTCAGGAATGTAGAGTACCTGTATGCTATTCAAGATGGAACACAGTAGCCTAGCATGCAAACTCAAAACTGTGCTTTGCAATACAGTTCTTGTGGACAAAGCAGTTGTAATTAACTTTTCCCACTTTTATTTTTTTAATTCTTAGAATGAACAGCTTCGCCAGGATATTATTGATTATCAGAAGCAAATAGATTCTCAGAGAGAGACACTTCTGTTACGAAGAGGTGATGATTCTGAATACAGAACTCAGCTTTCCAAGAAAAATCTAGAACTTGTACAGTATCTGGATGAAAATCAGGTAATATTTTTATCCCCTTTTTTACATCACTTACAAGCCATTCTGTATGCTTTACGATATATGACTGTTAAACAGTGTCAGAAAAGAGTTTAATTGTTAAACACTTTACTGGTTGATAAGGTGAGTACTACTGTAAATCAATTCTCTTTGGAATGTAATTTGAGAAGACTCATGTAGGACTAAAATTAGCTAGGTATTACCGACTGTGGCTCAACTTCTTATAGCAGTACTATTTGGAGGACATGCTGTAGCCAGTGCTGTCATACTTTGCTTCATTCAGAGTTCATTAAATATATAGATAGATATAAAACATTGCAATAAAAATTCTAATGTAGTATCATATATGTACTTAAGGTTTGCTGAAAGTGTGTAGTAAAGTGCACATAAGCATATTCTCAGTAATCAAGAAAACAGATTCAAATTTAGTCTCAGAAAAAGATTGAATATCAGCACAACTAAAGAGACACTGAAGCCACAAAAGTAAAGGGGCATCAGCCAGTTTAGCCTCTTAGCATACTGATTTCATTTAAAGCAGTTCTTGTATCATTGATCGTGTTAATGAGACAATCAACAGTCAAGTTTTGTCATGATCGAATTCCTTATAATCCTACTAGAAAAAGACCCAGCCAGTGACACAAGTATGAAAACAGCTGTAGAAAATTCATAAATTCAAATACTGTACAGCTCAATGGAAACCAAAATGTTAAAACCACTTATTCGGTTAATGTTTTACAGCAATCCACCAGAACTAATACTTTATGACAAAAGTATTCTCATAGTACTAGTTCAGAGTGTAGCTAACTAGCAGTATAGAAGACAAGACACTTCCTTGCCTGACATGTGCACCCTGTGATAAATGCTTTATCCAGAACAGTAAAAGTTCAAAAACAATGGACATTTCTTTTCTTAAACTGGATAACTTGCACCACATTTAAACTGGTAACTTTTCAATGTCCTTTCCAAATTTTTATCAGTCTGAACTAGTAAAAGTATGGTACATCATTTGCTATATACAACATACAGCTATAAAATCTTACATGTTCCAGTGACATGTATTGTATTGAATTGTATTCTAGAAGTAACTGAAATAAGTTCAGAATAGTGTGCAGTGGCAAGGTTGTCTTAGGTATGTTAAATGAAAAACTCACTTACTTTAATACACTGTAGTCTGCAAAGTATGCTATTACACTTTGAGTGTGGTTTTCACTTCATCTTAAATTTTATTAACTGTTTCCAGCAAGCTTTTCAGATGGCTTTCATTGAAGCTTGGGATGTTTGCCTTATGACAAGCAAAGGGTTAAGGAAGTAATTGATCCCATTTCTTGCCATAAACTTCATATTTTCATTGAAGTACTCCAGTAACCTAGCAGTTTGAAGGTGGTACACTGAAGTTCTTAACAATTACTTTACAACACTGTAAAAGCCAGTGCACTAACCTAGATATAAATGGGATCTCCCTGTTCTGTGAGTAGTTTTTTAAGTATCCCTACTCTAGAGAGAAGTAACACTAGCGTTTGGTTATTACTGGTTTAACATAGGTTCATAGGTTCATACTAGGCTATCTGCCCGAGGGCATTTACAAGCCTAGCCCATCGTTTTGTGGCTTACGCCACCCCTTTAGTATGGGGAACTATACCCATTATTTTGCTGTGCCTCTGTCGAGCAGTGACACTGAGGTAATCCCTGGGGTATATCTGCGATCTCCCATCCATTGGTCAAGATTTCTCTTGAACAAGGCCAGCGAGGTGCTCTGCCTCACATATACCGGGATTTTGTTCCACAGCATAGGGAGTCTTTGGGTGATGAATCTATCCCTCCAGCACGTCCTATTAATAGCCGTGTCGAGGTTTAAGTCTCCGCCCTTGTGGCTCTGATGGATCTAGATTTTTGAGGTGAAGCATATTCATCAAATCTGGGTTTGACATGGCCTTGTATGTTAGGCAAAGGTCACCTCTGAGCAAGCGGTAGCGACTGAATAGAGCTGGAGTTCTTTCAGTCGGGCAGCATAGGACAGATTTTTGAGACCCTTTATCCTTTTGGTGAGGAACTTTTGTGGCCTCTCCAGCTGCTGCAAGTGTCGGGTCAGATACATTCCGAATGGGGCATTGTACTCAATCATTGGTCTGATGAGTGATGAGTAGAGGGAGACAATGACCTCCCTTGATCTAGATGAGAATCCCTTCATGATAAGGTGGGCAATGTAGAAGGTCTTCCTAACTACTTTAGCTACATGGGTGTCGAATGACAGACTACTATCAACCTGGGTCCCCAGGTCTCTGATAACTTCTTCTGTGCTCAGTGGATTGCCACCTATTTGGTAGCTAGGGGTAACCTTGTTTTTCCCGAAGGGTATGACTATGCATTTTTGGCATTTAACTTTAGGCCATGGCTCTGGCACCAGTTATCCATTTCTGTGAGACCCTTCTGAAGGATATCTGTGTCAGATGTGTTTTCTACTATGGCGCCCAGTTTGCAGTCATCTGCAAACTTTGTCAGCCATAACCCTCCTGTGTTTGCTTGTACTTGAGAAGTAGATGCCAAACAAGAGTGGGCCCAGGACTGAGCCCTGTGGGACACCACTTGTGACAGGCTTTGAGTCTGACATGGCGCCAGCAACTCTGACCCTGTGGGTTCTGTCACTCAGCCAGTTTGCAACCCATCTTGTGATGTATGGGTTAATATTTAAGCTGATGAGTTTTTCAATGATACCCGAGTGGGGTATTGTATTGAAGGCCTTCGCCAGATCGAGGTAGGCTGTATGGACTGCCTTTCCCTCATCAATGGCTTTGGTGACTGTTTGAAAAAGTCAACCAAGTTTAAAAGGCATGATCTGCCTTTGACAAAGCCAAACTGGGTTGGATCCAAAGTCTGCAAATTCCCTATGTCTTTATTTATGAGGTCCATTATGATCCTCTCCATGGCTTTGCAGATAAGGCTTGTCAAGCTAATGGGCGGTAATTTCCAGGGTCGGTGGAGGCACCGCCTTTGTGAAGTGGGACCACAGTTGCAGTCGCCACTCCCTGGGTATGTATCCAGAGGTAAGACTTTGATTAAACAGCTGTCCTAGCTGTGGGTTTAATTCCTCATTGAGTTCGTGGAGCACACAGCCGGGGACACCATCAGGTCCCATGGATGCTGTGTTTTTTGCTTTGGAGAGAGCAGTTCTCACTTGGGCGTTGGAGATGTTTGGGGGGCTGCAATCATTTGGTATAGATATCTCTCCTTTTGGGGGAGGGAGTTTGCACTGAACCTATCAGCCAGTATGTTGGCAATGTCCGTAGGATCAGTAATCTTCACATCATTTTGAAGTAGTTCTGAGCATATCTGGGAGTTTCCTCCCAGGTTTCTAACATAGCTAAAGAAGGCCTTATGATTGTCTTTTGAGTCTTTAGCTATTTTTCTCTCAAAATTTGCTTTGGATGATTTTATGAGAGCTCTTAGTTTTTTACTTATAGTGATCAAGGGTGTCTTACCTTTTAAGGATTTTGCTCTATCTTGTAGTAGCTTCCTCCTTTTGTTGTAGAGACATAGACATTTTGAAGTGATACTGCTTTAGTAAATTCATTGTATAGTCAATAATCACCAGAATGTACTAGTAGCTATTACTAGACTTCATTAATGGACCTATAAGAACCATGGCTATCTTCTGGAATGGGACCTCAGTAACAGGCACATAAGCATCAGTAGACATCTGAACCCAGGATTGTGGTGCATTCTTTTGATTTTCAGGATGTGCTGCACAGACGTTCTCAGCGCCTTTCATTACACCAGTTCAGAAAAACCTTGATATAATTCTAGTTTTGTTTTCTCCATCCCCAGTTGGCATCCAGAAATGCGACTATGCATTAGCTTCATCACAAGTTTTTTTAAATTTTTAGAACTAATAGTTGGTCTAGTATGTTTTCTATCTCTATTCACCCATTTTTAAGTCAAGATAGTCTCTACCTTGTGTATCTACTCTTCCTTTATTCTAGCCATGCTTAATGTGTCATCTTTCCATTGTGCCTTCTTAAATCTTCATTGCTTATTTGCAAATCTGCCAAGTCATGAACTTTTTTTTTTTTTTTTTTTTGGTAAACTGAAGTGAAGTGTAGGGTATAGCTTCTTCATCTCAAATTGCAGGTCTTTGCCTTTCTTCTTCTCCTCCTATTTTTTCATCTCTGAAAAACAATTCATGCCAGTGATTTTCTTCACCTTTATCCAGTTCCTTAACTTTTATTTTTATAACTTCTATATTTCTAAGTACCTGCTACTGAGAATCATTTTTTTAATACTAACACTCTGTTTTAACTGTTTTAACCTTAAAGAGGGAAACATAGGTTGTGTTCACAATCTCTTTCTTTTCTCATTAAAGGGAACCTAGGATTCTATGTTCATCCTTTTATTTTTTTCACTGTGCTTATCTCTGTCTTTGAAAAGTGGGAGGAGACCTACATGAACACGAGGAGGACATACAGACTCTGCACAGAAGGCACCCCACCCGAGAATTGAACTGGAGAACCTCTTGCTGTGAGGCAACAATGCTAACTGTTACAGCACTGCACCATTTCACAAGGTTCCATGTCAACATTAAGGGTTCTTTCGTATCAGTCTTGAGCTTTTCCGGTAACACACAAATTCTTCTCTGTCATTTACTGTATACTACCTCTAACACTAATTTACTACTTGGGCCTTTCTGGTAATGTACACGTTTTTCTGTGTCTTTTAGTCAAAGTCTTATTTTATTTCCTTCTGACATGTCTTCATCTGATCCTTTTCTTTTATCTGGACTATGTGTTTTAATAGTACATCAGACTGTTGTTGGCCCTCCCTGTTTTACTAGGAATATGCTCAGAGCTATATGTTCTTGGTAGTATGTCAGGCAGCTGTTGGCCTTCCCAATTTTTACTAGGAATTTATTCAGAACTTTGTATTTATTCTTAGTAGTGTATCAGGCTGCTGTAGCCTTTTTTTAGTCTTACAAGTAGTATACTCAGAACTACATATTCTTAGAGTGCCAGGCTTCTGCTGCCCATACACACACACACACACACACACACACACACACACACACACACACACACACACACACACACACACACACACACTTTACTTGAATTACATTTAAACTACACAGTACCTACTGCATTGCATTCACTAAAAGTTCCATAGTGCCTTGACCTGGAAGGAATATATATTTTTCTAAATATTGTTTTTTATTGCATTATAACAACATTAAAGAGATAATTCCATAATTTTTAAAGAACAGTAAGACTATTTTTTTTTCATTTAGGTAACAGGAAAAAATATAAAACAATAAAACATTCAGGAAACCATAAAAACCTTAAACAGTAATTAACTCAAAGACAAGGAAAAACATAGATGAAATCCCCAATAAAGTAGCTGGTTATAGGTAAAAAAAAAACAATGAAAACTACCATATTTTAAAAAGCATCAAGTCAATTACATATTGATAATCGCCCTTGTATTTTAGGAGATGAAAGTATAATTTATAACTTTGTTTAAAAGAATATGTACATGTACAGTTAATGACATGTTCTAGGATAATATTTAATATTTTATTCTAGATTTCAACATTTAGTATTTTGTCTGGTTGGATATTTTGAATGATTTAATGTGCTTGATAACTGTTTCTTTGAAATGAATCCATGTCATTTTTGTCATATCTACCAAGGTTTGTGTTAAATAGTATTTCATTAACTTAAAAATATTAATAAATTGATTTATTTCTGACTGGTCCATGTTAATAGGGAAGATATGTTAAAGAACGAATTGTCAATTCCAGTTTGGAATCTGAAACTTTGATTCAATTAATTTGCTGTTTAGAATATCGCATAAAGCTTTATGGCATGATTATGACCAAAGAACATAAATTAAGTCAGACTTAACAGCCAGACATCCTTTACATTGTGTTGATATTTGAGTTTATAATAGGCGAGTTTAGCTGAGTTAAATAAGCATTGTGGATAATCGTAAACTGGGTATAAAATAGTTTTTAACTGGGATGTATTACGTATTGAATTTTATCACATTTTTAATTTTTATCTCCTTGTGAGCTCTCTTGGTCCATTTTTTTCATAATTTAGATATTAGATATGTGCTATTAAATATGTATATTTAAAGTTTATAAGTTTTTGATGTAACTTTATTTTGAGAAAGTGTAGTGATTAATTTATTGAGGAAGCATACACTGTTAATTGCAGTATTTTTGAGAAGTTGATTTATAGTTTAATTTTATAATGCTGTGTAGCCTTTAGACAAATCTAAATGCTTCCTTATATCTTTCAAAGAGTTGGTATTGGAACTTATTAAGCTACAATTTGTCTTATTTTCAAATGGAGGAATTTGTGTTAAGGTCATCATTTCATTGTTAATTGTGAGTGCACAGTTTTTGTGTAGATGTTGCAGCAAAAACAGGTATTTTCAAGTTTTAAGATCTTCAGGAGCAGATGAAAATATGAAGACAATTCAACTAATAAACTGCTTAGTTTCATGGCCTTTACAGTATTGTTTGATAATAATGGGATAGCCAATGTGTTAAAATCTAATGTTTTGATATAACTACTCCCTATTTTGACCCATATAGAGTACCATTACTTGTATATGTTGGTTGTATAGTTAATCTTGAATAATCTCACTCAATTAGTTGTTATAATGTGGAAGTAAAAATCAGGTAGGGCTAGTCCACCATTTGATTTTAGAGCAGTCAATTTATCATAGGTGATTCTTGCTGATTTAGGGGACCATAGGAGTTTTAAGGATGCTTTAATTTGGTTGAAAAAACATTTTGGTAACACAGAAAATGAAGAAGATATGTAAAAACATGACTTAGGACTTATTCATCTTTATTATCAATAATTTTGCAAGGAAAGGTAGCTTGATATTTTTCCATCTAAATAGGTTGTATTGGATTAATTACCATGCATGTTTAATACTGTTATTGAGATATGAATGTTTATCTTGGACAAAGTGTATACCAAGATATTTTAATGAAGAATGTAATGCTATTCCTTTTAAATTGAAGTGCTTGATTAAATCATAGTTAGATGTTACAGGGAATAGCTTAGTGTTTTGTAGATTTAGTTTGTAGTTTGAATCTTGGGAGAATGAGTTAATTGTATTTATAATTTTAGATATATATGAGTTAGGAGAAGTTCTGTAGATATTGATATCATTAACAAAATTGTTTTGAGTTTTGTGCATTTAAAGTACGTATTTATTATTATGGTTTCATAAAAACAAGACACGTTTTTTGTGTGAAATATAAAAAAGAGGATTGATGTAAATGTTAAATAGCTAGTGAGTGGGGGGCAACCTTGTCTAACTCCTTGGTTAATTGTGGTGTGTTTAGACAGGTTTTTATTAATAATTAATTGTGTAGATGCATTTTGATATAATATAGATGTAGTCAGGAGAAAAGTGTGTGGGAAACCAAACTTAGTATGAACCTTTTTCAAAAAATGGGATATTAACTCTGCCAAATGCTTTGGATACATCTGGGGCTAGTACAGATATGAGAGATGTTACATATGCATATATATATATATATATATATATATATATATATATATATATATATATATATATATATATAGGGTCCCTTTTAGAACAACGAAAATTCAATATATCGAATGGCTCAAAAATTGAATATTCTGGACCTTGAGATCGGTTTTGTGAGATTGCGGAACAGTGAAGATCAGAAAATGTGCCCTTATCTCTCTTTAGTGCAATCTCGGAATTGGTATGTATAATTAGCAGGCGGGGTGTGGGGGGCACAGCCTCCCACAAAACCAATTTTGAGGTCCGGAATAGCCAGTCGATATAATGAATTTTTGTTGTTCTAATAGGAACCCTATATATATATATATATATATATATATATATATATATATATATATATGCATTTACAACAGAACTGTCAAACTCCTGGATATTAACGAAGAATTTAGAAATATAACTATAAAACTTCAAAAATAAAAATAAAAACTGAGGAGCCAGTGATAAGCTTTCGTCCCTTTATTAATAACTAGGACTTCTTCAGACAAAACAATGCAAGTGAAAATGCAGATATTTATATGAGAAAAAGTGGGTGGATAACCAAGAATCAGCATATAAGCAATCAGTTTAAAGTAAATACTCATGTATAATTAACAAACATTCTAAGCAGAGTGTCAAGTGGAACTAGCTAATGAATACGTAAATAATGTCAAGAATAAATGAATGCATATTTAGAACCTTATGAAAGAATAGTAAGAATAGTTATAAGTGGTAAAACTGGACCAATGTGAACATGCGTAACTCCCACAATGGTATTAAAACATTTACATATATATAGATATATATATATAATGTTATATATAATTAAAGAGAGAAACAAGTGTGGAAATAATAACATGACAAACGGGCTATGTAGAAATTGAGCAAAACTCTATCTTAGCCACTTAAGGGCACATTTAATGTTTAAGGACTCATTTAGTCCTGGAGGAGAGTCTGCAGTAAGTCTCAACTGCCACTTGAAGTTCCTTAAATTCCAAAAGCGTATTAACTTCACCAAAGAAGTTAGGAACATCCTGTAAAATCAAGAATTTGAAGCCAGTAAAATTATTAAATAATATACTGTGTTTATATAAAGCATTTCTAGAGTCTCCATTCCTAACTGCTGCCAAATGCTCCTTGATCCTGGAGGAGAAAAATCTGAAAGTCTTGCCAATGTAGAAAGCTGGGCAGGTGTTGCAAACCACAGCATAAACCACATTAGTGGACTTGCAATCAAAATGCTTTTGAAAATATAAAGAAAAATTATTATGCTTAAAAGTGAACAAAGTACCCCTGTATATAAACATTTCACATGATATAGGCATTGATCACCTACGTTCCTATTTATCTCAAGTGACTACTTTAACACCAGAAAGGATTAACACTTTTTGCACATTTACCAGGTTGGTTCTGGAGGGAAACTTTTTTCACTTCAATGGCTCCATCTACCAACAGATCAAAGGAGTAGCTATGGGGTCAAAGATGGCCCCAGCTTTTGCTAATTTAGTTCTTGCAGCTTGGAAAATGAATTCCCTCACTTCACTCCCGGGCTTTAAGTTTGTAAAATTATATAAGAGGTACATTGACGATGTATTTTTTGTATGGGAGGGCAGTAAACAGAGTTTACTTACATTCCTGGACACTTTGGCAGAGTCCAGTCCTTTCTTGAAATTCAAGCTAGCTTCTTGTGGTTCACAAGCTATTTTCCTGGACACTCAAGTTTCCATTGATCCAATTGATCATTCATGGATTTCCACTCTGTACAGAAAAGAAACTTTTAGAAATAATTATTTAGACTTTAGACTTTACTAGTATGCATCCGCATTTTATGAAGCGCAATATGGCTAGGGGGCAGTTTATACGCATTTCCCGATTGGTCCGTAACGATGACATGTTCCACAGCGAATGTTTAGCTCTTAAGTCTTTACTTTTAGATAGACATTATCCTAATGACCTTTTAGATGAACTTATCACAGAGGTTTCTGAAGCCAGGTATGCAAAGTTCCCACCTATTGTCAAAAAAGGTTTTGTTAAAAAACAGGTCACCAACTATGACATTTCTGAGGATGTTCCTTCGACATCACAACGAAGGACTACTGTCTCTGCTGGCTCTGGATCTGTTAATACACACCCATCTCTCAGAGGCTGCCGGGTTCCTGCTTCGGTCCCCACAGATATCACCTCCTCTGCTACTCAGTCACCACCTTCTACACAGTCTTCAGTAAATGATAATCTTCGTGACTGGACAATAGCCTTTCCTATTCCCATGTGCAGAGACTCCGCTAACATTAGATGCATTATTAGTGCTAACTGCAACATTTTAACCAATAGCCAAGAAGTGTCTAATAAGCTGGGTGCACCTCCTACTTTTTTATTTAAAAGGTCTACATCATTAAGGATGTCATTTGAAAATAGAGATGTACCCTTTATAATTGATCAACCACAATCACAGGAGCCATCAATGGGCATGTTTACTTGTGGGCATTGTGTTGCTTGCCCGTTTATATACAGGGGTACTTTGTTCACTTTTAAGCATAATAATTTTACTTTATATTTTCAAAAGCATTTTGATTGCAAGTCCACTAATGTGGTTTATGCTGCGGTTTGCAACACCTGCCCAGCTTTCTACATTGGCAAGACTTTCAGATTTTTCTCCTCCAGGATCAAGGAGCATTTGGCAGCAGTTAGGAATGGAGACTCTAGAAATGCTTTATATAAACACAGTATATTATGTAATAATTTTACTGGCTTCAAATTCTTGATTTTACAGGATGTTCCTAACTTCTTTGGTGAAGTTAATACGCTTTTGGAATTTAAGGAACTTAAGTGGCAGTTGAGACTTACTGCAGACTCTCCTCCAGGACTAAATGAGTCCTTAAACATTAAATGTGCCCTTAAGTGGCTAAGATAGAGTTTTGCTCAATTTCTACATAGCCCGTTTGTCATGTTATTATTTCCACACTTGTTTCTCTCTTTAATTATATATAACATTATATATATATCTATATATATGTAAATGTTTTAATACCGTTCTGGGAGTTATACATGTTCACATTGGT